>NC_087127.1:5793078-6096109 GCF_030705265.1 Helicoverpa armigera | reverse complement strand
TTGGTACTTACGTAGTGTTTAAAGTTACTTTTTGCTTTTTATAGGGTTTATCGTTTATAACATTTTGTCATAATAATTGCGTACTTTTTGGGTCGGGGTTTTTTAATTTATAATTTTATTTTATTTCATGGTTTTTAAAGGAGCTCCTTAATGTTTCCTTCTTTTATGATGGGTTCGCTAATGCGATCTCAGCCAAAGGAAGCTGTTTAACAATCCTCATGACAAACTGGCTCTGGGAGAATTGCACAGATTGAGAAACAATAAAGATGGACCTTTGTTGATCCAGGGTTATATATCATTCTAGGGTTTCATCCGCCACATCCCATTTCCAGAATTAGGTTCTCGTCAATTAGAAACATGAAGAAAACTAGTCAAGACAAATTAAACGAGCCCAAACTCGATGGGTTTACTAAAAGGCAGTTCAGGGTTACCTATCTTCGTGTCCTAACAGCAGACCAGCTCAGTGGTTCCAGAAGACATTAGTATTTCAAATTTTAGATCCCACATATGCTTGCAAGTAAACTGAGCGTGTAACATTCCTATCACACCTAACAAACGAGCTGATGACCTTGATATACAACACCCCGTCGTTTTGCGTCGGGGTTAAAAGAATGGTTTGCGACGGGAAATTCCTAAAGATTTAATATAACGAGCAATACAAGAGGTATCAAAAGGTTAAAAATAAAATTAACAGCTGATAAATATGGAGTCCCTAGATCAAGTTGGCAACGGTACCTGAAACAAGATTCTATAAAGGATTTTTAGCGCAGATTTATAACCTCACAAATTTTCACTGAAGAAGAAGAACAAAAATTTACAAATTATACATTACATGGTATGTCCAAGCCTCCCTACCATAGGGAGCATTGGACACTTTGACTTAGTTTATAAAAAAATCGGTAAAAAACTTAAGTAAAACGGTTTTATCTTATGTGCACTGAAAACTAGAAAATAAAAATAGTTACTTACCTGTCAACCTACGTAGGTGGTTAGTCCCGGTCATATTAGACTAAAATAAAACGTGGGGCCCATAAACTATTGCTGTAGTACCTCTTCTAGAGGTATAATAGGTGTGGATTGCATCGACTTACTATAATCGTAACTGGAGATTTTGACAATCAATCATTAATAATAGAAAATACACATACCTTTCATTAGTTTTCTCTTTATAACGATCCGAAACCGCAACAAAATATTTAAGTACTTTTACGAGTGTTTGTTCTTGACAACTCACAGAAATGACAGATAGTCTATGGATGAACACCGTTACCAGTCGGTAACGTAAACTACCCAATAAAAAACTATGATCAAATCAGAATAAAAGGACCCCCTTTAATCTGATTTGATCATGTCTCAACTGCCCATCTCTCCCCTACCTCCCCTATAGATAGACAGATTTTGGCAGATCTGTCAAAATCTCGACTTTAATTTAGTTCAACTTGTCAACACGCTCGATAGTGAAGCGCTAGTGTAGTTTGACAATGTCAATCACGAAACTTTAAGGTAGAATTCCGTGGGTCGCGATTGTCGCAGCCGCGCGCGACAAAAGTCAACCTATGAAAATGTATGGCACCGCTGTCGAGGGCCGCGACAGTCGCGCGCGGACGACGAATTTCGTGAGCCGCTGGCGGCCGTACGCTTCTCAACATGGTCTAGCGCTTAATAACATCTATAGAATTTTAGTAAAACCAGAATTAAATTGTTGACAATGCCGCGAGCAGCTTACGAAATTCGTCGGCCGCGCGCGACTGTCACGGGCCTCGGCAACGGTGCCATACATTTTCATAGGTTGACTATTGTCGCGTCCACGGAATTCTACCTTTAGATCGAAGTCGAAGTGAGAGTGATGTCGAAGTGAGTTATGATATTTTATAGAATCGACATGCAGGTGTGATCACTGCTTTTTTAAGTTGTTTTGGAAATATACCTTTTGATAAGCAAAGTTGGAAGATGTGGGTTAGAGGAGGGGCAAGCAGGTATTTAAATGTTTTAAGAACATTATTAGGTATGTCATCCCACCCAGTGGCACACGCATTCTTAAGCCCGCTTATAATTCTGACTACTTCATTAACGTCGGTATCAAATAAAACAAAAGAATTTAGTTTGGAAGGCGTCGCGGTCGAGTTGGGTTGAGAAATGGTACTTGGGTAAAGTGTTTTTTCAGCCAAGTTTTTACCAACGTTAATAAAGAAGTCGTTTGCTTTATTTATTGCTTCATTTGGGTTGATATCTGCCAATAATATGTCAAACGGAGGTTCGGATTTTTTTGATCGAAATGTATGAGATTTTACAAACTTCCACAGAAGTTTATTATTTTTTCCAGCTTTCTGTAATTCATTTTTGTCGTACTGATTTTTTAATTTTTTCAAAAGATTATTACAAAAGTTCCGATACCTTTTATAAGTTATTGAAAGTGCTTTGTCATCAGGATCTAGTTTCAATTTTTGGTGGAGTCTGTCTCTATTCCTTATACATCGAACGAGACCAGGGGTGATCCAAGGTTTAATGCAACTGTACTTTCTAGGCATTGTCTTAGCAAACGTATTTTTCTTTATCGCAGATTGTAATAAATTTACGAAGTAATTTAAAGAACTATTTGCATCGTCTGAATTATAAACTGGGTCGAGATTTTAACATGAACAATGTTTCGTAATTAAATAAAGCCGGTTTTGCGATAAATCATACCAATATACATTTTATTAATCTATTTTTCCGTATTCAATTGATTTACAATATAAAATATAAATAATATTTTTAATACACATGTACATGTGGTGTAAAAAAAACATCTGTTACTAAAATATCATGTTTACAGATAATCTTAATTACTTTTTTCTACACTCTAATATTTGAATTCCATCAAAGGTTTCCAATTTCACATGAATATTACATTAATATCAATAAATTAGAATTTATTGGACAATGATTACAACAGGCTGTGTGTACATCATCATGTATAACAAATTGTTTTTCAAAGCCCAGCAGTCGAGCTTGTTGGCCGCGCGCCATCAATTTATACTTTCAAGGTTAAAAGGTTCAATAGCACTCGATTAAATTATAAATCATCGATTGGATGCCCAAACTGTATCGATACATTGATGAGTTCAAATCAACAGGTTGTTTTATATGAATGGATTGTATAGGTGTAGGAAATTGTGAGGTCCATAAGGTATGTAATTATTGAGGGCAGCGATCCGCGAAATGGTTCATACGGCTGCGCCGGCGCAAGCACGCGCAGCCGTCACCGCGCATTACAATGGTCGACACGCACGGCTGAGCGCAGCTTTTCAAATGCCTGTGAAATAGGAAATTTAGAAAAAAAATGCATTAAAGCCAGCACGTTTTGCATTTTTTTCTAGTTTTGTGACCTGAAAGCCGTAGAAGAAGGACAATGGAAATCTGCTTAACAAGACTCTCTAAGGGCTAACAGACTTTCTCAATTTTTAAAACAAAAACACCAGAAGGTATGATAATGTTCAGATTAAGTCAAACAACCGCAAAATGATTTGCATATTCGTTTAATTTATGTACATGCACATAAAATGTGAGCGTAAATGTTCGAAGCCTTACTTGACCGAGTGTCTGATTCACGATTTATTGACGGCGCAAATCGTTCGGTCACATGCATATTAACATTAACTTGCAGACGTATTTATTAAGACGTGTTTTAATATAAATCTTGCATGGCCCTTTTATTGTTGTATAATTAATAAATATAAACATACATTACGAATGGGCGCGGCTAGTGTAGCCCTCGAGGTGTAAGCACGCCCAAAGAAATTACGTCTGCCTGTGTGGTCAGTCGCAATTACCTTTGGAAACGAACTTCTTCATGGACGAACGTTTTATTAATAAGTACCTACGGAACCTCTACACTGTAATTTTAATTCAATAATTTCTCCTTAAACTTTATTGTATCGCGATAGTGATCATTGTTACGAAATAAACGACATGGTTGGTATTGTTTATTCTCATATGTGTTGTTAAATCTTTGTAACTGCGATGGTATGTGTACGTCACACCTCTAAGTAAAAGGAAAGGTGTCTGCCTAGAAGACCTAGTAGAAACATGACATTCCCAATATTTTAATTTAATGGTTTAAGACTAGCTTAACATGACCAAACCTTTACAATAGACGAACATCTAAATGCAGTTTGAGCCCAGTATTCAATGGACGTAAGGAGCATAAAGCTTAAACGTCACAATATGACGTCTATAAAGTAAGATATTGATCTCACGTATCATATGATCATCGTAGAATAACAATAGGTAATGCTTGTATTCTATTTGTGTGTTTATAATCAGATTAGTGCGAACTCAGACGGATAGACACCGGTGTAGGGTCGCCCGTTTTACTGCTTTCGTAAATCTTAAGCTATAGCTTTGCCTTAATTTGGATTTATAGATGCTTCCCGTCTTCAACTGCAAACAGTTTCATCATTGAGGCTGTTAATACCCACTCTTGGTCGTAGGCTTTGAGTCGTAAAACAGCCTATAAGGATAATCACAAATCAGTCTTTCAATTATTATTAATTCCCTCAAAAATGCCTGACGAGTTTCCTGTTTGTCAATTTACGCCTACTAATTATATGTCTGTTATTCCGGAATTTGGCCTGGTTGATAAATCCAATTTAGCAAAACAATTGAAGTAGGTACTTGCCTATTTTCAATAGATTTAGGTAGGTATATTTTCGCTATTTTTTTCTGGAAAAATGGTCATTTTCTATACTTAAATCTTGTTTTTTTTTACATTTGCTTGTAGATAGTTCAATGTTCATAATTTAATTGAATATTTATTCTAAGAAAGTTCCTTTCGATCCGAAGATTACTTCTCTGAATCGCTTATTAATTATGATGTCATACACAACACAATGTCACATGCCTGTTACACATTACACAAAGCTTTTTCAAAGGCACAGTAATTAAAATCCCAGACTAGGCTGGGCCATTCTGCGAAATACTACGTATCATTAACTTGCGACAAAGCTCATACAGTATCCTGGGACAAAAACGACGTAGGTACCTCTTTACAATACTGTCAAAGGAAATATCCTTCATGAGTCATGTCGGTTCCACTGAAATCATGACTTGATAAGTGGAAAATTTACATCAGCCGAATTAATTAATTTAAATTAATTGTCAGGCATTAAAACGGACTACTAAGTAAATGGGGATAATAAGTTACGAGCACTTAATTCCTACTGTACGTGGGTATGACGGAGACCTCACTCCAAACTCTGACAGTTGCTAAATGAGAGAAAAGAGAGTGGGCGATGTTACTTCAGAGATTGATGTTTCTATTACACACGTAATGCAGTGGGATTAAAACTAAGTCACGATAAATGACGTTTAAGTAGTTCAAACGTACGCATGAACGCAGTAATAAAGTGTAAGAAGAGGAATAGTTTTAGCCAACCAATATAAATATTCAAAAGCAGATCCAGATTTTATTAGCAGGAAAGATACGGTGTGTTTGCGTACAAGTCGGAACTAAAAAAATAATGATGTTTTAGCTGAGCTCATCGATTCGAAATAGAACTCTAAATCTTGAGGAAAGAGGTGTATTTTCATAAATTACTTCTGATGGGGTACGGTTTGTTTTGACTGCGAATTTTACTGAAGTTTTACAGGCGGGAGGGCAGTGACCGATGACGTCATAGTTTGCTCAGGCCCATCTCATCTTATTTCAGGTGGAGTTGTAACGCCGTTTATTTATGAAAATCGTCGGTAGTTTAACTTATAAATACAAACTATTTAAAACAGGTCAAAATAGTACTCATTCTCATAGTAAACTTCTTTGTATACAATTTGCAACAGAAATGTACTACATACTAGATTTGTTTACTCGTTTTATTCGAAGCTTAAGAAGAATCAATTCAATAATAATTCTGTTTAAACCGAATTGCAGCATAACAATTTGGCATTTTGCCTTATCACACTATACTATATCTCCATATTTTGTAAATGTAACAACAGATAATGAATTAATAGAGCTTCCATTGTTCTCATCTTTCCTTGCTTATCACAATCATGGCATTTGACCTAACACGATACTTATCTTGTACGCAACTGTCTATCGTTACCCACACTTCTCATATTTGTCGAGACAGTTCCCACACATCATGTTTAAAGAAGCGTTATTTGCTCAAATATAATGGGTAAATATTAAAATTAGCCCTAATGTAAACAGCTTCGAGTTACCCTTATAATGTTTGTAACACAACACGTAGAGATTATGAATCCCGTCTTTCATCTTGGTAGCCACATTACCGATGGGTGCAGTTCAAAAAAAAGGTTATATACAACGGATGCACGCATCAGGCTCTGTAGTGAAGGACAATTTAATAGGCAGAGCTACCGTAATATGATACTTTAGTTATCCTCCAAATATCAATGGGATAATCGAACGTGTTCTCTGTCTCGTAAATTCAAGCAGTTATTGTCAGGACACTGCTGTGATTTTATGGATTCTATAAGTTCCTGCTCTATACGGGAGATAATTGATTCAAATTGAAATCTTAGTTTTATCAGTGATCGAAAAATATTAAACGATGACGGTTCGTTAATGTATTTTCATCTATTTTATTATACGCTTATCGGTATAAATTATCACCTTTTATCCTAAGCATGTGTTCTTTATCGATTCAATATTAACCATTGTTTACAAGTAAGGTAAACGTACCAATAGTCGTCGGATTTCGGAAATCACTGACTTTGAAGCGTAGTGCTTGCTTGTGTGTTAAATATTCAATAGAAAATGAAAATTTTTGCATGACGTGATAGAGTATTTATTCATTATTCTAAGTAACTAATGTTTTTTTAATTATTTTGATGGGTTTACATACTTATTAAGGCAAAAGTAAAAAAAGGGCGATTTGTACCAATAGTCGTCTGATTTGTACGGATACTCGTCAAATGTTCCCAGTACTCGTCAACTTTAAATGCTAATGTAAACTCTCTGCTCTTGAACATAAGGTTCAAGTTATGTACATTTTTTTTGTGCTTGAATTTGTTAAGCATACTTGTGCTTTTGAAACATTAGGTACGTAGATAGATAAAAAACCAAATTCCTATTTAAAATAGCAGGTCATAATCTGTTAGAAAAGCAGGTATTCAATAAAACAGATACATGGTTGCATTTTAATTTATATTCCTATCTATCACACGCTTGGAATCACAAAACCAGTCTATAAAATATATGTTATATTTCTTAATCATAATAACCATGCAGTCATGTGCATATCTAGCACGAGTAAAATAATTACTTTTAAAATATTTAAATTGTAAAATAAAATAATTAGTATTCACAAAAAATAAAAGCCACATTCATCTGCGGAAAGCTACTAATATAAAGCTTTCCGCGAAATAATTACTAACATTCATAGATATGTAGGTAAGGTTGTCATTCATCAAAACTTCTGAACTGCTTAGCGCATGCTACGTACCATTTGCAAAAATCTCTATAGACAGTTCAAACTGTCTACTGTCTTAAAGGTATCAATCAGAAAAAAAAATATGATTAGGTACAACTAACCGTTCAAACCCAATAATAATAATATCTAATAAGCCCCACAGGGCATCTGAGGCGGATGACGGCTATATATCCGAGTGCTTCGGGGAGAGTATACTGCCCCGATCTCCGGCCTGCCGGAGTGAAGGTTTGCCGCCTCTTGGCTTGCCTTCATTGGCCGACCAGAGTGGTGTCGCTAGAGCAGGGTTAGCAGCCCTGCTGGGAGGGTAGGTGCCTCGTGGTAAGTGGCGAGTGGGCCGGTGATGCTGGACCCACAGGGAGCGCGTGATCTGCGTTTAATGTCCACCGAGGTATCCTCACCCTTCAGCCGCTCATGTACCTGTTGCCCTCTTGTTGCGATTTAGCGACTGATTCCCGGGGGCTCAGTAAGTGAGGTGGCGAGTCTCCACCTCCCATTTTGACATGTATTTTATACATTGTCATCGGCAGGTGCCATAGTTCCTCATCATCATCATCCTCCGAGCCTTTTTTTCCAACTATGTTGGGGTCGGCTTCCAGTCTAACCGGATTCAGCTGAGTACTGACAAAGTACTGACTTTACAAGAAGCGACTGAGTATCTGACCTCCTCAACCTAGTTACCCAGACAACCCAATACCCCTTGGTTAGACTGGTGTGAGACTTACTGGCTTTTGACTACCCGTAACGACTGCCAAGGATGTTCAATGATAGCCGGTACCTACAGTTTAACGTGCCATCCGAAACACAGTCATTGGTGTCATTGGCAGGATATACTTAGAAAGTACATACAAACTTAGAAAAGTTGCATTGGTACTTGCCTGACCTGGAATCGAACCCGCGCCCTCATACTTGAGAGGTTGATTCTCGGCCCACCAGGCCACCACGACTTTTTTTCCAGGTGCCATAGTTCCTATAGTTTCCTATATCCTAATCCCCTAACATCCCAACGCCCAATAGCCCAAGTAGTTTTCCTCCATAGTTAGCAATACTTTAGCACAGAACCGGAGATTGTCCTTGGATTCATTTCTATAGCATATATATACAGGGATAATCGTCGGTTTTGTGTCACCAGTTCATTAAAGTTGTCTCAAAGGGCGTTTTAAATTTTCTTGCTGCATCTGATGTTGTGTGTGGCCCCTTGATTTACAGATTTTATGACTTTTAAAAGGCCCTCTTGCTTGTAGTTTCTTTCAGTCATGATCTGCTATTAAAATTACGATAATGCAATCACTAAATACAGACAATTTTAAATAAAAAAATCTTACTTAAGATTAGTCTTTACCCATCAATATCGAATACGACAAGCAAAGAAGTGACAGCGATGGAAGCTATGTCATCTTAGTTTTAAAACTGATTTTAATATTTTTTGCGTCAAAACTAGTTGAATGACATAATTTATAGGCGCTATTAAGGCACGTTAGGAAGACGCGGTACAATACGCGTGACGAAATGCAGTTATTTCGAACAAAAAGCATAGTGTAAGAACAGTCAATTTTTGTTTGCCACAAATTGTAATCCAAGCGTAGTAGAAACAAAGGCTAGTGCTAGACCTACTTCTACCCAAAGCGGTAGATCTTAATCGAATGGCGGAGGCCTACAGCGGCCAATATATACCTGAAAAAACACTGGTACAAAGTGCATACTTATAGAGAACAGGGATTTAACAATTAAGAAACATATAAATTGAATCGAATAACATGATTGTGTACGTGCATCTAGAACCAGCAGAGTAAAATTTACCCCTAAGAAAAAGCTTAAAAGAAGCGCAGTTTTATGAACAAATGTAGTCTAAACCTTAAATTTGTTTGTTCTAGACAGTTATCAATTTTGTAAAAGTCCCGATATTAGCTATTTATTCGCATTTTGTACTGTAAAACACAAAATATCCTCATTATGACGAGTTTAGGTGCAACTTTTGAGCATGTCCCAGTAGTCGTCATAATAATTGTAAAATTGACGGGTTTTGGGTCAAATGGGAGTTTTGAAGTACCAATAGATGTCACATTAAAAAAATATATCTTCTATGTTAAAATTATTCCAAATTGCTTATTACATCGTTAGCAAATAAACTTAACTATCCAATTAAACAAAGAAACATACCACAGACCCCACTGGAGTTATGTAAATCAAAACACAAAACCACGTGCTGAGTTTCACTTTTGACAGCTGAACTTCACGAAAAAACGATTTTGTTAGGGCACACACGTTTCAAATAACATATCTTAGAAGCCGTGACTGTTAAAACCCCGTATTGTTATTTCTATTGTGCAATATATTATCAAGATTATGTTGATATATAAACCGGCCCATTTTAAGTTCAGTAGAAAATAATAATAAAAGTTTTAAGATTAATTGACGACTATTGGGGCATGACGACTTCACCCGCGTTTACCTTAACGTCAGAAAAAAATAATAAGCAAGATAGGATCGAAGCCGCCGCCGCCGCCGCCGCGGTAGATGCTCGGTCCTGAAGATTGGATAATAAAGCTTATAATATAACACAGCTTTTATAGAAAGCGGTTCAATTACGCTGTTTACACTCTATCGAAATCTGTAGATTGGATCTCGCGACAACCCTACCATTATGATATTTAAATCAATTACTATAATTATATTTGTGTTGGTGCGCAAGTACTTCAGTACTGTGGGCGTCCGACTCCATTCAGATATAATTAATGGGTCTGTGATAAGCGGTAAAACACTTAAGATTAAAATAGAAGGGCTTATTATGCGTACAGATATTACTCTTCCTTAGACATGGTTTGGTCAATCAAACGCCTTCGTTGCGACATGGAACATTTTTCTTCTCCTACGCAAAGATGAAATTATTTTCTTGTGTTGTCATTGTGATAATAGCACGTAGATAAAGTTCAGAATAAATATATAGCAGCTTTCATGTACCTACATTGGTATCTCGTAGAATTTAATATACGCGCTGTAGAGACAAACAGAATGAGTCAGACAATGCTGTAGGTTCGCAAACTTTGCGAAGTGATAGCTAACTATCTCGATAACCTAAGCCCTTCTGACACAATTGCGAGAGAGGACATTTCATTAAGCGGCAATAAACCTAATTGCAACGAGGTCAATAGCATTGTTCTAGAGTACAGAGCGAGTGTTATAAGTACCCTCGTTGGTAATTAGCGCAGACCTATTATTCGTTTATCGAAGAATATCTACGATTGTGTTAACTATATTGGCAGTACTTGCAACATAAGGTTGAATTAATTAGACCTAAATAACTGCTCGTTAGAGGACTCGCAACTTGTAATTGTGAGGTGTGTGCTGGGAAAAAAGTAGAATAGCAATAAAAATATTGCCAATGATAAATATGATTGAATAGCACGTAAAATGCCTATAAATATTATTACGAATTGTTTTTAACCTTGACATTATAACTAGTTGATTGAATGTTTTTATGACTCAGTAACAATTAAATAATTTACATAAATTGCGCCTTGTTCTAATCTTCGTTTTTTATTTTCAGGTAAGTTCAACATTCTCATCCGGATTATCGATCATGAAAGTGTCAAAGGTAAATAAATCGAACGTTCGATCCAAGACAGGAATGTGCGTGCGTAGGCGCACAGTTGCGTACGAACAACTTGCACAACCGTTCAAGTACTGAATCAAGATCAAGAGCAACGAATATAAACATTCTGAATCAAAGACTTTCAAAAGTAATCTTCTTCATTCTATGAAACTTCAAGTCATGCATCAATTTACTGTTCGGAACGCACACAATAACTTATTGTTGCCGTGAACTGAGATCGTGAAGGCGTACCCAAAATAGTAAATTGATCAAAATAACGCTGAGGCACGGCAACAGCCAATCATCGGCAATCAAACCACGATGTGCCGTTAATACCTTCATTATTGAAAATTCAAATCCCGTCAACGAATTCATTAACCATTGATTACAAATGAGAGATCAGAAATGTAAAATTCACTTACCACCACAAACAAGATTGACACATTTTACTACGGCCGGTCCATTACCGAGCATTAGATTAAACGCAATTTCTACTGCAATTTACTGCACACTTGGAAGCCTTGCATCCGCGTTTCATCTTAAATTGCATTCTTGATTCGTCACCGGCGTTGGTAATGTGAAGCGTACATCAACTTGGAGTATCATTAGTTGTTGGCGCCACAGTTCTAAGGAGTCTATCGCTATGTAATAAGATATTAGATACATGCATAACATAATTTATGTATGTAAAAGATGCCTGCGGAGCCTTGAATCATGTTATTGCTATCTGCTATTAGTTCTACTGACTAGAGATACTCTACATATTTATGTTACCTGGGACCGGTATGAAATCGAGCTATTTTGAGATCAAGCGTCTTTGCTCGCGGAGGAGGCATATTTAGACGAGAATGATCGTATCGTGAATTGGACTCATGGTTTGACTTTTAACATTCTAATCTTAGCAACTGAAAACTGAAACTTCTGTTAAAGTACCGTATTCAAACTGCTTAGCAAAAGTTTACACAAGTTATTATTACATAGATTTGCATAATCTAAATAGGATTTCTGGAAAATGCTTGTTCAGAATTTTTAGATTCCCGGATTAACATTTCTTTAAATTGAATTTTATCATCATCGTTGTGGTGTCTTATTGAAATTCTGCGCAAAAGTGTCTCGATACCGGATCACTGTGAGAACAGGCACATAAACGTCGCGGTTCGGTTTACGACTTCTTGTTATTTTACACGAACAGCCATCGCATCGGGTGCAAGGGACCGACTTGCAAACTCTTTAACTAGACGTCACTGGCCGGTTAGTGACCACTTTATTGAGAGATTCAAATACGTATTCCTTGTAATTCGAAGAAAATTTAATTAGCTTCCTTCTTTCTGAGTTCCATTAAACAGTTAAATGTCTAAAATTCTGAGAATGTACGGTTTTATAGGAAAACCGTTTGGATTTGAGTCTCCAATCAATTTGTCTTGAAAACGATGCTGCTATAAAACACACATTCTACAGCATGAATGAGAACGCAATGTAATCAGCATACCGTTTACAATAATAATATTTAATTTACTATCCACACATCTGACTAATCTTTGTAAAGAGATAGTTTATCGCTCTATAATTGTAAATATTTGAATAAACTTAGTAAGAAGGGTCATCTGGTTATCCTTCATCCTTGGTTGGTCTTATCCTTTTTAAGTGGTGAGATCAAATAACTTGGGCTGGTCTATTTGAGGTGTCGGAGTAATCTCGAGTGGGCTGGTATCGGCTACCAGACCTCGAGTGCTTCCGGTCAAGTGTGCCACTGACTGCTTTATGCTGCTGTTCTATGAATAGGGATTTTGAACTCATACCGCCTTTGTTGTGAGTTGTGCCTGGTCGTGTACTTGAGATTTCTATAAGTATTTTTGTGATAGCTATTGTTAGCAAGTGAGTTTTGTGAATAATCTCAACCACTGCCAAATAATAATTAATCAGTTTTGTATTTAAAATTAAAATAATAATGCTGTAAAGGATCCGAAACGTCGGGATTAAATAATATTAATATAACCGCCATAAAATCCGTAAAAGTAGTTTTATTTAAATGTCTAATATTCGCGTAAGTATCAGAAATCAATATAAAATAATACAGCTATGATTTCTTATGATGAGATTCTTCTTAGAAAAATATGAGTTAACCAATAATTTGATGACGATACATATTTTCTGTGTCCCAAAGCTTACTCCAACAAAGTTGTTTATTGATTTGAACAGCACAACTATGCATTCTATCACGATAGTATCGACCACCCACTTGGGTATCAAGATACAGTTTCCGTGTTCACTGGATGAAATAAACAATAGCATTGTGTGCTGTTGTGATTAGAACAGTCTGTTTGTTGGTCGTACGCTATTCATATCCGTTCCAAGCGTTTGGATTTGTACTCTCTAATCTGGACGTCGAATTTAGTACAGACTGTAGGTCAACAGATCCGAATCTGTCAAATTTTAACAATCGAACGTTAACCTTCCGCTATTGTTATATGGTTGAAAATCTATTGAATACATTTTTTGAATAACAGATTAAGGTAAAACTCCAAATAACGGGCTCTACCAAGTCACAAGGGAAAGAATGCTAGCATCTGTAAGCAATCCATTGCCTGCCTTCTTTTGTTAAATCTGGAGAACATTGTTTCTTTTGTTTCCGCAACAAGTAATGTACTCTTCTTTTAGTTGTTTGCTGCATATGCTACATGTGCTTAGATTTATCTTGACCTAACAAGTTCACACGCTTGCGGTAAGATGTGATCGTGTTTTGTTAAAGTATTTGATTAAAGCTTTGATCTAAAATTATATAATTTCTGTTTGAGACTATTATTATTTTATCGGAAAATGTATGGATCAGCATTATGCCTCTATATTTGAAAAGAAAATAAATGAAACAAGGAAAAAAATACGTAATATTGCATGATATTGTAATTTAGTAATATAACACAACTTTGATGGAAGCTTTACATATTCTGATTATGTACAAAATTAATTAGTAACCAAATCAGCCCATAGACCCGGTTTTACGCTCATCGACTTATCTGATAAAATAGTAAAACTATGCTTTCGCTGGTGTGGTAATGCGAAGCTTATCTAATAAATACTGTATTCATCAGAAATCTTATCAGCGAGGTGTTAATCAATCGATCAGATCACTGCGGTTTCATGGTGTTATTAGGTGAATTAAGATTGTTTTATTACTATTTTCATGTAAGGAACTTAAAATTTAAAGCATATGTTTTACTGGAATAATTTTAGATGACATATGAGTGTGTTGTAGTTTCTTTGCCTTTCCTGAAAGTCTCAGTCGTAGGTAACGTATGGCGTTTAACGCAGTGCCACCCTCGTCGGCGCATGTGATATACCGCTTCCCCTCAGCCGTGACTCATGTGCGGTAATAATGAGAGTAATTGCCTCTTTTCTCACATCGTGATTCATTATTGAAGAAACGAGACCCGACGCGGCACTTAACTTTATTTGTTATGCTCCTTTTAATTTAACTGTGAGTCAACAGATCCTCAACACTCGCCATAAGTGATTAATTGCCCTACAATTGAAAGATTTTTTAAACATCCCGACCTCAATATGCATTTTGACCTAAACAAGGCGTACGAGCGGACGCAACAGATAGCTATGAACGGTTCAGTAAAATTTTTAACACGGAACTGACACGGTTTTCTTCATAACTCGTGTTATGACTGGACTAAATGGTAGCCATAATAAGCTATTTATATGGCATCAAAACAAAGAATTGTTGGTGGCGGCATGAATACGACCATAAAGAGTAGTAGGCCGCGATTAACATCTGTAGAACAGATGCATGAACACCGTAATCCGGCATGGTTGGCAGTGCGGCGCGGGCGCAGGTCGGAGGTCGCCGCGTCCTACTACCGACGATCTAACAGTTTTACAATTCAAATGTCGAATCGATTTCGTTCGGAGGCCCGCCCCGATGTGCCGACGTGATTATGTCGTGAGCTTCTTTAATTTAGATAAGATTTCATTTCAATATGGCCATTTATCTTTTGTAATGGTATAATTCAACTGTTGAATCATTGAAGAAAAAACGCAGAGTTAGTCTTTGAGTGTTTGTTCAATAAAAACTTTTAGCTATTGCGGTTTATAGCTTTGTCGGTTCCGTTATACTTGGAAGCCAAATTGGCACTTAATCTCTATGAGATCATCGGCCTATTGCGATTCTCGGAGTCTGGGTGATAATTGAGATTATATAGCGTATGTAAATTTTGCCAATGTTGAAACTGTAGATAGTATCTGAGCAGGAACAGATGCGCACGCACAAGATTTATTGCAACCTGGAACCTCCGCATGACATTATTTACATACAAATTGAGAGCTTCATTTGAAAAGGGCATATTTGAGTATTTTAAATGTTTCTATATTTATATACATGGTAATCACATTAGTTAAGTAGGTACATAGAAACGGAAACTACAAGTAGAGAAAACTGGGGTTTTCAATTACTTTAATTACCTACAAATAGCGGTTTGATTAAATCTTATAATTTTTCATTCTAAGCTGTGATTAGTGAACTGTAGGAAAATTGACATTCATAAAATACGTGCGTAGGTACGTAAGTATTTCAATAAAAAAAGTTTCCCTAATTTATTTTCGTACCTTGAATAGTTTTATCGACATAGGCGGCCTTTCAACGCGCAGTTAATACCCTAAATATCAGCGTGGTATTTGTGCCAAAGGTCGGATCCAAAAGAATTTCGTTATTGTTGATGATCACTTATATGTTGTTTTCATATTTATAGTGTGTAGTTACAGGTAGCCATGTAAGGGTAATAGAAGTAAAATGTTATGAATTACTTACCTTTCAGTAATTTTGCGAGTTCGAATTTGTTGCAAGACTATTTATGATTTTGGTTCGAATATTTTCATTTGTTTAAACCATTTTCCTTGGTCAGTACGTTGACCTCTTTTGTTTTGATTGTCTATTTTGATATATTTTCCTTATAAGTAGACAATAATTTTAGTAGGTGTATTACGGGGTTTTTCGACAATATTCGCTTATTAAATATGCCTATTATCTTTTACATCTACAACACTGTTATTATAATGATTATAAATACTTTTGTTAGGCTGTTTTATATTGACGTTATCATGTTTTATTCCAAGCACAACTTCATAAGTGTCGCGATTGTATGCAAATATTCAAGCACACGTATCATTGATACATTATAATATATGGACTCATCTATTAAAAGCTCCGTCTTATTTTGTGACATCTCATTTGAATATCGAATTTTAAACGCTGAAACAATTAACGGAAACCTTTACTTTCCTGTGTGGTCACCATTGTTACATACGAAATAAAATGAGTCATAGACTATGTTAAGTTTGATGACCAAAAAGTTTTATTACAATCATTAAAATTTCTGAGTAAACTGTTCTAAATTCAAACTCAGAAATATTATTGAGAATCTTCATAGTAATTAAGTCAAAATAATTAGCCAGGATAATCGGTAGCGACGAGTTATGTTCTGCGGTATCTTGTTAAGAAATCGGTTCGCTCCGCATTCATTAGCAACCGTTATGTCCAACTTAATTGTTATTAATTAAGGAAGGTACTCAACAAAACATATGTTAGATGACAATTAAAATGGTTATCTTTATTTATGAATACTTTAGCCTCATTATGGGTTCATTGAATAGAAGTAATAGTTCCTATCATATTTATAACTCATGAAGTTTAGTTATGTTCTTTGGTGTCGGAAATCTTGTCAACTTCTTGACCGATGCCATTAACAAAGCATTGCCATTGTCAAAGTTAGAACCTGTCAGAACACTGCATAAGAGCATTAATCCGGAAAAAGGAAAAGATAACATTTTTATCGTTTATTTATTACTTACATAGTTTGTTCTGACCGGTGCATCATGTAACAGTTTTAAACTACCAAGTTAACTATGTGATGTTGATATAACTACTCCGTAAAGTAAGTTTTCAGTTACTGTGATACAGGGAAGTTTAACTCGACTGACTTTCATTTAATATTCAAGGAAGAATTTTGACAATTCACGATTAATACTTACTCAAACATACTTTATAAAATCGACATTGATTGTTTTGGAATGAAACGGTGTCTGAAAATTCGAATCATTACCATTTTTTATTCTTTTTACACTCGTAACGCAACGTTAAGGTAAGATTTACGAAATCAAAGGTACTTATAGAAAACAGACCATAAGATTTGGTTGCAACACTTGATTACATCAGAGAAGATCCGCGCACGCGCACCACGCCATCTGCTTTGTTTACATGCCCAACAGCCACTCAATCCGTTCACTATTTAATTTATTGAGCCCTTTG
Organism: Helicoverpa armigera; assembly: GCF_030705265.1. Classification (NCBI taxonomy): domain Eukaryota; kingdom Metazoa; phylum Arthropoda; class Insecta; order Lepidoptera; family Noctuidae; genus Helicoverpa; species Helicoverpa armigera. The sequence goes on along the minus strand of NC_087127.1, from coordinate 6,078,780 downwards.
AGATCTTACTAGAAACGGCAATGTGTCAGACACTTACATGATTTAAAATGTTAGGTATCTCTTGATGGGTTTCACTTTTGATTTAATGAATACGTATCAATACTATCAATTTTATTACCAAAACAACGCAACTTTTCATTCGTGCCATATTTCAGAATATAAATGTTCCTCTTCAAAAATATTTTTAAAAAGTTGACATGAACCGGAACCAAAGTTTAATGTTTCTGTAGGCGAAACTAAAATAGCATCAAATCATCGCCAGTTCCTTCCAGTATAGTTCAGTTCCGTAGTTCCCTGGCAGCATTAACCCAGATATAAGTGGGAAAGCGGCCCTTCGGTAATTTATGACTTTCTATTTTTCGATAGCGAAGTCGATTCGAAATTCGGACGTGGGCGAACGCGTTTCGTAACTACAGCGGGAGATAAAGACATCTGGTTGGGAAATAGGGAACTATAGTACCTACACAATGTAAGTAACGGCTGTACTAGGGTCACTGAACAATAGTTAATTAACTGAATTTTGTGGTTAGTTGTACTGTAAACAAAATACCAGTTGCTCGGTTAAAATTAAAGGTGAGTTCCGATTTAGTTGTGGCGTACGCGCAAGCTAATAAATCGTGTCCAATTAGCAAGCCGCGCCGCGTTATCGCGACAAAGCGAAGCCGAGCACTTAGCGCGGCCCTTCGCACTACACGTACCTGGTAATGCTAATACGTCATCATACAAAAATACGACGATACGGCTAATAACTTTCCCAGAAATCTTCACCTGAAAAGAATCACCAATTAATAGGTAGAACCACCTACACATTGATTAACAAGTCACGCGATAAAGAAAGAAGTTTCACTTTTTTCTTCTTATTTTTATGTTATTTTACTTTTTCTTAAGGCCATTCTATAAGAGCCAGCTCTGTGTATCCGGGTCACATTTTGACGTCGTAACTTTTAATAGTTCCAGCCGTAAAACGTATCGGTACAACAACAGAGGGTCGAGGGATGATATTTACGATTATGAAGCGAGGGAACAATACCCGAACAATGAAGAACACGAAACACAACCCATCTATTTAATTTCGAGTAGACACCTTTGTCGTGTGTTTTTGTTTGCGGTCATTTCCATAAATTATAGAGGAGGGTCGGCAATGTTACCTTCTTGTAAACTGTACCTGCTATTGTTATGGTAAGCTACATCGTGACGAACAAGCCCGACCTGAGATTTGGTAACCGAAATACAACTTGAGCTCAAAGAGATGATGGATGAGGCTCTTATGGCTATTATTTAAAGTATTTGGACATTTTATATTGGCATGTATTTAACGCGGCGACTAAGTAAAAGGAATATAGGTTTAAAAAAATAATAGAGTGGGTACCATTTATAATGGGTTGGCAGCTAATAAGGAGTATCATAATAAGTAAAAGGTAGCATATTAATATATCAATTATGAGGTCGGTTTTAATTTAAACTAGCATCAAGTTTTTCTTTTGGCAACTGAATTAATATCTAAGCGAAAACTTAATGATGACAATAAAATTGAAAATGGGCATTCATAAATAATACAAATCAGGTTCTATTTAAAATTGTTTGGGTGAAGAATAAATATAAACTATAGTCTGTTTTTTAATCTCGTAGACTAAATTGACACTTGCAAAATGTCAAACTTTCTAATAATTTTGCTAGCTCTGTGGTGCAGTGTTGTACTTACGATACCGGTTCGTTGAATCGTAACTTTTTACAATAAGTCATCCTGAAATAATGGGTTTATCCTTGATGATTACGCATGGCTTTGCGTGGTCAGATATCCCTGGCAGTTTGTAGCACGTCGTACAGCCATGTGTACGTACGTGAATTTTAAATATAAAACTTTGAATGAATATTAAATTCGTCTATTATAGATAAAAAGTTACGATTCAACGAACCGGTATCGTAAGTACAACACTGCACCACAGAGCTAGCAAAATGATTAGAAAGTTTGACATTTTGCAAGTGTCAATTTAGTCTACGTAGTTGAGATTAAAAAACAGACTCATATTATAAATATATTGTGCGACTTTTTAATAGCTTTAAATAAACTCTAAAATGGCATGAAGAAAAAATATTTGAGGCTGTTATTTTCAAAATTATAGGTGAATAAGTAAGCACGCAACATGCAGCAAGCATGACTTCTGTCACGGCTCCGGCGCTGCGGGGCTCCGGCGGTCCCATGCGAGCTTATCGTCGCAGATGCTTTTCACGCTCACCACCGCAGCTTCGGCTTGCTGGCCGGCCAGTGCCGGCCAGCCTCAGCCGCGGCGGTGAGCGTTAAAACTACCTGCGCCTCAGCTCGCAGGCCGCCTCGCCCCTCCGCGCCTACGCGGTTTTGAATTGCACTCTAGGGGTAGGGCAGATGTGACGACGAAGACTACGTGGAGTCAGTTTTGCAGCGATTCGTTTTCGTCACTAACTTCAATTTTTAATACAATGTTTTTTTAATTGAAGGTTATAAATGGCAATATGCTAAATAAAATGAATCCAAATTACATTCTACCATCTTCATAGTGCGCCAAGTGAGATAATACCACAACACCTGTCGCCGTTTTCATGAAATTATGATAACAAAATATTAATAATTAACTGTTATTCCTTTTTATTGTACTCCTTTTAATATTTAGAGCTATCCACAAAGCGAAGCCTGAAACTGGGTTTTTAGTCGGCACGAAATAGTTGGTAATATATTATCTTTGCCACCCAACTAACATTATTAGTCGCCAAGTCATTATAAATAGCTCTTCACCTAATATTTCAATTGACTGGTATAATTTATTTGCTACCCAAACGCAGCTGCTAGTTTTTAGTTTTTATAACACCCTTAATTTTGAACCTTACATATTATAATAGTCGCGAAAATATTTAATCGCTGCCAAGTTATTTTATTTGTTGCAAACATTTGTCGACTTTTAAGTTATTAGTCACCCGGAAAATAATAAGCCTTTTATATTTCTGTGTTCTGTAGAAATTCTTATTGCCTTTGCCAATTAAATAAAAAAATATATTAGTTAATACATATTAAAATGTGTTATGAGCAGGTTACATGAAATCATTTGTCAATGTCAATTAAAACGGTGAATCTCCAACATACCTCGCACTCGAAAGGCACTGAAACAATCCGAGAATTCTCTTACATTTTAAGCAAATTTAATTAAGAACTTTTATCGAAATACCCAGATACCCAAGTTAGGGCCCAATTAGTGGTGGACGCATAAGGGTTAATTCTGCGTTGACTCCTTACTTATGTTCCTTGGTGCTTAGTGTATTGTCCAGTCACGTTCCCCACCAATCAGTTTAAATTTCACCCAATAAGGATGCGCCATATAAGGCATCCCGGCGTATTATCTCGATACCGTGCACAAAACATCCACTAATTGGCTGAAATGTCATCATATTGGAGATGATAAATGATGTTGGATGATCTTACGGTGCGCACGTTCTGTATGAAGGGTTATAATTATTGGAGAAATTCATATGTTGCAATCCTTTTTGGAGCCGTAACATAATTTTTGAAAAATGACTGTGGTACTAAAATGGCTCCAATAATACATAATTATTGTGAATATAGGTGCATAGAGGTCGGTACTTACTTGAGATTACCAGCGATAACACAGTTTCTAGAAGTTCACTCAGGTACATTATTAACCAGTTTCCCTCATTTGACTTTTATAAGGCACGCAGTTATGAAGTAGTAGTTAACCTATGATTTTACTTATTAGCTCCGACTACTTACTGAACTGATTAGCATTTATAGTGTTTTCTGCATTATTTATAACTGAGAGAAATATTAAGCCCAGCGGGGCCCAGCAGGGCCAAGGCCTGCCGGGGCTGCGGGTTGTTCGAAAGAGATACCGCGGCCCTGGTACATAAAAGGCCTATGACGGAACACGACGATTTTAGAGAAATATTAAGGCATTCATTAGATTGTAAACCTTCAGTGGACAAAATAGGATAGAAGCTCTGGAAAATGTTACCCCGAATCTGCAAATCTTGGCGATGTTTACATCACGTGAAACCACAATCGATATCCTTATGACAGTCTCCGTGATCTAGCGAGGTCATTGACTTACCCACTGCCCCAGTTCACACGTGATCAGACCATTGAACGTTTCAGATCCGCGCTCGCCGACTCATTCGCTCAATTGCCGCTTCCTGCTAGTGACAATGTTCAAAGCACAAGGCCGACTATTTCTATACTTTTTATTATATTAGTAGCTCGACGATTGTGCTCTTGACCGAGTTTTTTTCGCGGTTTGGGTATCACGCTATACTAAAAACTTAAATGACAATAATAAAATACGAAATGAAATATTAAACAGGAATGTTTCTTGTTTAAAACTCAACCCTTCATAATTATTTATAAACCGCAAAACAGATGCAGCTAACCAACATTTTAATTTAAACATAAAAATAAATTCTTTGATTGAATGAGATCAAAACATTGCCCAAAAATATGATGTTGTTAATTGCTTTAAATAAACATGGATATAAATCTGTTAAGTAAGAAAAGCAAACAAACCATTGACTTGGTTTCTTGCACGTGTGTATGCAAGTTGTATGCGCCTGCGTCGGCCTAAATCGCGAGTGGTCTCGCGCACTCCTCACTATTTATATCTCGATGACGTTATAACAGGGAGGTATTTTTGTCACTGCATTCGAGTTGTACACGAAGTAAAATTAGTTGTATGGCGAATTTATGTGTGAGACTGAGACAAGTTTATTGTATTTTATTATTATTGCTTGTAGTGTGTTTATTTTATGAAGCTATTGCAGTTGTATTCTGGTGTATTTAGTAGGTGTTACTTAGAATATAATAATCCTAAAGCTGCAAAAACTAGACGTTGCAATGGCACAATGATAAGCGCCTTTTACCAAAAAAGATATGTATTGGGGGTTTCTGCATTACTGTCAAATTCAAAAACAAACAAACTTCAGACTGATACATAAGGTCCACCACTTATTATCACACTCTCAAAATTGTTACATAAACAATATTTTGGAGTATTGACTCTTACTGATCGGTGTGTCCCGCAGCGCCGTGAGAAAGCTTCGGCCTGGGTAAATATTGTCCCGAGCATACCGTAACTGACTGTTACCGACTCCCACAGACGTCCACCGGTACATTTCATTACGTTAAATGTGCTTTGTGTTAGTGCTAATCGATAGCGTTTAGCAAACGCTAAGATCTACCGGCCAATGCTCGCTTAGGTACCTTCGTAAAACCGCGCTTAGCTCTGATTGCATCTATTGTGGTAACCGTTCGGCCATTTCTATGTTTAGATCAAGCTTTATGTTAGAAATGGTTAACGCAAATGACCTGTATCGGTGTTGTTCGGACTTACATCTTAGCCTTATTTGTGGACTAAAGTGTTTGTAGTTTAGATTAGGAACCAATTTGTATGAATTAAATTCTGTATCTACTACCCTAGTCTATATATCTATAAGTCATTCATATCGAAGCGGAAGAATAGAAACACTTTATGCTAAATTGGACATGAGCTTTCTGTGGATCTGCTATATATTTGCATATTTTTTGAATTGAAAAGTGGTGAATTAAGTTTTTTTTTTCTAATGTGCTGGTATCGAGACATAGCTACATATAGGTACAAGTACAAATATCTACGTAGCATGTGAAAGAGAAATTGCCGCATTAAGTACCACAGATACGACAGTGCTTTTGACATTAAATAGCTTCAACACGTCGTTAAATATGAGCGCTGTTCTATTTGACGGTGTCTCACACAGTTGTGGACCGCGGCTCAACCCACAGACTTTTCTTAATGTTATTTTACTGCACATTAATTTGTTTTAATGTTCCTTGTTGGAACAAATAGAATGGCCTAAGTATGACTATAATAAGTGTGCATGTGTGTGTTCCGGGTCTTCTGTTCATATCTGCGTAGGTGTTAGCATTTGTGGGAACTTTGTATTTACAATAGGACCCAGTTCTTTGAGTATCGGTCGTGACCAAAACAATTCACTTTAGCGCATAATTTTAATTACACAATTGCTGCAGATTAATTTATTTTATGGGAATATAAACTCGAAGCTAAACCATCACCTTTATTGACAATAGGTAATAAAACAAATTAATTCGATATTTAACAAGTGGGTTTTCTGTATGGAGCTGATTCATTTTGAAAGCCACATACACAATTAATCATACCGACAGTTAAATATTGTTTCACCAAGTGCTTCAAATAATAGGATATCGAAGACAATAACCCAATAAGAATTGAAAGATATTGAGTTTCTCATGGTCGTAACAGGCTTAGCGTCATTTCATAAGGTCTTTGAATGCTCAGAAACATGGATCTACACAAAACAGAGACTGCTTCTTCTAGCATACGCAAACAAAATATACAAAGTGCAGTAATTCCTGTTCGATTAGTCCAGCTTATTTACCGAGCTGTGGCTGGCCGCCCACGCTCCTGTAACTAATGCGAACCATCGACTATTACTTACCCCCGTCTGTAAGACACAGAGGAGTTAATGAATGGAGAGACAATTAAATGCTACGCGCAAGGTTTATGTTACGCTATAGGCTCCGGACATCCAAAGAAACGGCGGCAGATTAGCGAAATCATTCTGTATCTTTTTCAGTACATCTTTAAGGCCACTATTAAATACGATGTCTATACAATGGGTAGAGTAAAATTATTTGCCAAAACCATTATTTAAATACGATGTCAAAACAATGGGTAGAGTAAAATTAGCGGCCGTTTTTATTTAGTTTCGAAACAAATCCTTCTTATTTCCTAAATTAGTGAAATAAGATTACACGATGAGTTATAATTTATAATAGAACTTGAAAGAAAATGCGCTAATGTTACACAACCAAAAAATATTCAAATCGAATATTTGAGTATTCGTCACATTCGAACCACAAAGCTAAGCTTTTCAAGCTTTCACGCCCTCCATTTGCTAAATACTCTTTGGTAAACAGGTTCGCGATAATCAGCGCGATGCAGCCTCTGCGTGCAGCTTTGTAGCCTATCTTGATTTATAGTTTTACATAATTCTGTCGCGAAGCAGTTCTGAGGATAATCCAGTATTGTTTGTTCAAGTGAGACCAGGTCCAGGTGTCAAGGGGACTGAAGATTAATAATACTGGCACTTGGTGAAGTGCATAACTGTTTATTTGTCGCTTAAACTGATTTGAATTTCTGTGAACCGGCTAAGGTATCATTGTCAACGCCTTTGCAACTATCTAAAATCAAATAACTCTATACATACTCAGAGAGACTTTGTTAAGGTGGCCCCTAGCACTTTTAAGTTACAAGCATAAAAATAAGTAAGATATAAACTCACGCTAATTAAATAAAAGTTATTTACGTCACACCCGCCCAATGAAGCGCAGCGTGCACTAAAAATACATCAGCTAATTTCGTTATTGACAGATATTATATTGGGAGGGTGCTTAACTGCACCTGGAGAACGGAAGACAAATTATATTGCATACCAGAAAAAATTGGAAAAAAGTATTTTTTATGCTTTACTTTTTTTCTCAATATATCAAAGTTATGACATAAACTAAAACAAAAACAAAACTGTGCTTTCAGTGTACACGTCTGTGAACAGTAAAACATTCACCAGAACGCCAGCCTTTTATAACTTCCCGGAAAGTTCATTTGACATCACTCGCTTAGAATAATTTCAGTAGCAATGCGTACTCAAATGTCTGCGAACATTACAGAAAAACAAAAGAAGGTTTTACTACTTCCACAAAGTTTGCAAACTGCGCATAACTTCAGGTGTACTGGCTAGCTAACAATGTTTATTTTGTCTTGTTTCCCAGCTGAATACTGGGAACAGATTAAATTCCCTTTGAACAACTTTGTTATTATTTATCTGTGCTTGGTGAAAGGCGAATGGTTATGTTCACTATTAGTAAGGCACATTAAGTGCGCTGTGTTGTGTTAAACGTCTGAATAACTTACAATGATGCTGTAAGCTTAGTTATCTGTTTTTCGAATCATTGCTTACGAAGTGTTGTTAAGCTGAAATAAAGTTTATTACATAATGTCTTTCGAAATGCAGAAAAAATAAAAATGCACTCTAACAAAATTGACTTGATTTGAAATCCCTTCTTAAATATGTACGTACATATAGTCCCAATGAATATAAAGAAGTCATTACCACTCCACAATACAATGCCCTACAAGATGCAGTTAAAACAAAAGAACAGCGAACCAATAAAGCTGGTTACACAAGTTTGTAGTAAAATTGTGAGCCACAGGATATAAATCGTCGCTCGACACCGTTGCCACAGATTACATATAATATCGTTAGTTATTCGTTACTCTGTGGCACTGGCGACCGCTCGCTGTAGATATTCAGATACGGTACCGTACTTAAACGTGAGCATACAAGATGTCTTCATTAACAACCTGTGTTAATAGATTTAAGCCTATGTTTAACTTGAAATTAACAATTAATTGTTTATGTTATTTACTGAATTATAAATGATGTTTCAACTTAGAAGTTACTCTAGTAGAGTACATTTTTTCAACTTTGTTATAGCTTTCAACTTTTTCAACTTAAAAAAAAGATATTTAGAATATTTAGAAAAAGATATTTTTAAATTAAAGATATTTAGGTATATGAATACTAGAAATGCAAGGAATTGATAAACACAGGAGGACTTATCCGTATCAAAGTCTAAAGAAAACCATAAAGTTACCTAAAGACTCTTTGTTTTGAAAATTAATAACTTCGCGTCATTGCAACTGCGAGAAAGCGGGTCAAAGGCCTCGTATTGAGGCGTGCATGATATATGAAAGATTATAAAACATGGCTGTGACACTTAGAGCAGCCAGTAACGAAGAACATGGTTCAGTCACGAGCCACGGGTATCGGCGACCGGCGCTAATGAGCGATCTTGCCACCGATACCGACGCGACCACGAGACGGCGACAGCGATTTCTACACAAGAAATAATATGCTATTTTTATGTCCTATAGTCTTGTGAGCTTTGATAGACACGTTTAATTGGCGTAGGTGAGGATAAAAAGGATTGATTAATCTTTTATATGTTGCCAATTAAAATTGGACAACTTCTAATTTTATTCGTTCCATTTTCAAAAAAATCAACCACCAATATTGGCAATGAGGGTTTTTGAAATTTTTTCTGCCACCGGGTGGCGCCACGTATGCGTCTGGTCCAAACAGCTGTCAAATAGTATGGAATTGTAGGTGCCGAACTCATTGTTTATTGAAATTCTGTTATATTGGAAGTGTTATTGATTTTATTATGGACTACGGTCAGAATAAGGTTTCCGAACTAAAAATTGAGCTAAGAGAGAAAGTGCAAAAGTCACTGGTCACTCATCAAAAGGAAAAGCTTGTTGAAATTTTTTTTAACACAATATGATTTAGTTTTTTTTATTTACTCAACCGCAATAGTAAAACAATAATGCAGTGCTTTAATTATAAAATAAAAAAAACACTAAAATCGTTCACTATTCATAGTAAAGATAAGCACTTTGACAGTTATCTGGACCTGACGACTCGGTGCTGCCACCTCGTGGACGCCATTTTACAAAACCCTCATTCGATTAAATTCTTTTACTATAAAAGCAAGCACTGGCTGGAATTTCTAGAAACAGTTTTAGGATTTTTTTTAACCTATTCTATTTTCAAACAGTTTTGCAAAAATTAAAAAGCAAAAATGTGTTTATTGTGTAAATGTTTAGTTTTAAAAGGCTAATATTATTATTTTGCTTCCGTATAAAATGCTTATTTTAACAAATCCGATAGAAAAGTGACAAAGACAAACAACCGACTTGCGTAGACGCCGCACGGTAAGTTACGATGGCGTCGTGACATTGCAATCTGAGCACTTTCATACTTTCTTGTGTTTCGTCATACTTAGTTGCTCAGACCTCCTCCATCACTTAGACAACGGTAATAAATTCTAAATGTCACCGAAGATGATGCATAATGGATTCTGCGCCTCGAGGTGTCATTGCAAGCACGATCAAACAAATTGAGCCCTTAGGGCTTAGATTAGAAGGTTGCTTTCGTTTAATTGCAGTTTATTAGTGCCGTAAATTAAATTTTGAATACTGAATACCTCTGATACGTGAATGATTCCTGCGAGTTATTTCATACATAAGTTGGAAAAGTATTTATTCTATAATCTGGATATAAAAACGAATCCCTATATCCCTTGGGGAGATAGCTTAGACCGGGGAGAAGGATAAAGAATTTTTGCCACCATCCGGCTACGGGAAGCAGTTATCTCGGGCCGCGGATGAAACCGCTGTCCTAAGCTAGTACCTATTCAATAAAAAAAATAACTACTTAAAAACAACTTTCAAACTAATTATCAGAGATAGCTTAATTTTACTACACTGAAGTATTTTCTAAAGCAGTTTTCACTTACACACTACAAGATATAAAGTTAGAAACAATATGGCATCGTCATAAAGTTCAGCTGCGTAATAAATAATAGTTTGCACATAGTCAGGTATTTACGTCTGCATTGTAATTAAGACGTTTCGCGGCTCTCACATGGTTCAGACAATCGGGAAAGCGAACGTCTAAGGCTATAGACAACATAAAAACTATTGTTTATGAAGTCATATGCTAACTTCAAATGCTCAGTGAATGGAATGGCATATGAAATAGGTTTGTTAATCATTAAGTATACAAGTTTGTGGTTGGTTTAGTAGCAACTGTAATATTTATAAGCAAGTAAATAAGGACTTTAGAAGCTTCAATAGTTTCTAGATTAAGTTCACTTATACGTTTATAGGTAAAAATTAAGCTAGTTAATACCCGAATGTTCAAAGTTACTTCGGCCGTTCATTTAATAGTTAAAGCTGGCTTTGCAGTAGATAATTGTAAATGCACTAGGGAGTCCTGTTCCACAGTCCAACATCAAAGTAAATAAAGGGGATGATAATCGCTTTGTAGCAATTTGTTTGTATAGTGGTCAGTGAACAAATCTCATTGCACTTGTCCGCTTATTTCCATACAATTTGCGCCACACACGGTGCGGCGCGTGCGCGCTCCTTTTGTGAACAATCCTAAACGCAAGCCGTTTACTGACAGTAGAGACTTTAAAACAAGCTGCTCTTTTTAATTAATGGGGAAAAGGGAAGGGAAAATAATTAGCTAAACATATTTAAATAACAGTAAAAAAAGAACTTTAGTAGACTGCACAGGTATATAAATTTACAAAAAGCCCACTTGAACTACATCAACGAATAAAATTCCGAAAATGACCATAAAAAAAACTATTGATGTTTATGACAGAAGTGTAAAATGGCACTTCTATTTTCTTTCACAGCTATTAAAAGCCTCTAAATAACCGTCTGTCGTAAGGGTCGATGTTACACGCAGATAGAGGAGCGACCTCATGTAGGCACTTATGACAATAAAGTTTGGACAATGGCCGCGGCCCGTGTTTGCGGTGGACCACCGGCGGTGGGAAGCGAGATTGCTCTGCCCCTTTGACAGCTCCGGGCCCTGTCACCACTCGTAACTTACTACATGCACAAGCTTCGAATAACTTACAAAAAAAAATGAGTGAATATTATCGGGTACCGAAATGCGGTGAACAAATTATTTTGCATAAACAATGAACTGAAATTCCGTAATTTACTTAATTTTTTATTTCGAATGGAAAATGCTAGAATGATAGGCCTTCTCATACCTATAATTACTGAATATCTTAAAGCTATTACCGAGCTATGTTGATTAAACTCAACGGAGAAAGAATGCTCGAGCGATTTTAAATAAACTATGTGCCTGAATTTTTGTCATTCACCAAGAAGATAATATTCATTCGCTTAAATAAAAAGACAATTTATTCCGGTTCCATATTTATTTTTTTACTTTCTTGCTCGTCTGGTCTGGTCGAAGGCATGTAGTTTTAATGTGAGGATATATCCTGTTTCATACCGCATGAACCACATAACCGAGACACTTTTAATGATTCGTTTAAACCACGACGATATCAATTTCTTAAATGTTGTAGTAAAAGTTCGATTGAACGATAACAAGGAATATTAATAAGTATATTATTTAAAAAGTGGGTACTAAATAGACAATTTTGATACATTTTGTGGTAGCATAATGAGGTACGTTGCGTTGACACAAAGCGCCCATTTTCCTTCATTCACATGTGATCACGTCCGGCGCATACGCACGTAATGCGCGTGTAGGCATTCCATTCAGCGCTATGCTATCACATCATCTGAGGCCCGCTTTGATCTACGCAATCAAATTAATCGAATACAACTCACAAAAGATCAAAGTTTTAGCTCCTGGGTTCATAAAGACATGACCAATCAATTACTGTTTAGATTTTATTTGGGCACGCGGTCAATTGACTTACGTTTCATGTTCATAAATTAATTTGAAATGATTGGTTGATTTATAATTTAGATTCAGTTACCGTAAAAACTCCTCTGGTTCACCACATGTTTTAACAACACGTTGTATATCAAACTATTTCGTAGTGCGGACACACCTACAAATACGTCGTCAACTTTATTTTAGTATCTGGTCCCCCAAATATCATCAACTTGACATTTAAACATTCTTTACAAGTCAAGAAGCCGTAAAGCTCTCAAAGAAAGATTGATGACCACCCACAGAATGCATTTTTACTGTAATGGGTATCTAAATGGTTGTGCAATATGGTGGCACTATCGGTCGATGTCAAAGATAGATAAGTTGTTGATGGGAATTTATCGCCCTTCACAGTGCTGGGCGCGGCCCAAGGATACGAAACACGAGCCACAAACAAGGAGCGGTCTTCGATAGACGTTGACGGTGTTTGCATTTTACTGGTTAATGGAAGCCGCGGGTTAAGTTCGCAAACATATTGTTTTACACTACAATATTTAATTTAACAATAGTATAAAGTAATAGACACGCAGCGTAGGCGCACACTGCGGGTAACCCCAATGAGGGCACGATCGATCGCCACTATGTGGGCGCGGAACACCGTTTCACCATAAATGAGCCCTTTGTGCTGTAAATTGATCATGAGGGTCTGACCGATCGCCTTTTGCAATAACAGAAACGAATCGTCTTCTATTTGATACCCACGCGGAAGTATTGTGGAGCTTTTACAATCGTGCACGTCCCAGTCGCACCGGCCGAGGCGCCCGCGCCCTACAAGTGCTATTTGTTCAACTCAAATTTAGAACGCGGAGCTTTCTCGCTCCTAGTCCTAACGAAATATTTAGATAAGGAAATGTCGCAACATAAAGCAAAACAATGAGCTGTTAATTATAAGAGCTTTCCTTTATTCCTTATTTATGAGTACGTCGACCTTTAAAACGCGTGAGTGGATTATTGTATTATTTACAATGAAATTCAGAATTATGAGAAATTAAAGTACACGCCCACTACAAACCTATAAAGAGGTTAAACACTGTATAAACTTATTGCATTTTGATTACCCACCTACTCAAATCAGTTATTAAAGTTGCGTTCCCTTAATAGCCACGAAAGTAGCTTGTTGATACGGTCAAGTAAGAGACGACACGCGACGGGGTTAGTAATGATTTATATTCATTTAAATGCATAAGGGCATGCAGTAGAAGCTACGTATGTATAATCACAGAGGCCGCTGCCCGTGACCAATGTTAAATTGAATACGAATCGGTTATTTGCTATCGAGTGATCGAACACGGCGCGGCTTCAAATCGATTCGTAGCGAGATGATCGATGGACCGGCCGCCTTTTAACCTGCATTATTTATTTATAATTTCGTAATTGTAACACGTTGACATAAGAAGATTAATAGAAACAAAAAACTAGTAAAGATATTAATTTCAAACAACATGTGTAAAAGAAAAAGTTATGAGCACTTGAATGGTGTGATGAAATCGAATATCCATAGATCCATTAGAGTGCATAGGGCCGTTGCAATGTTAACTAGCCTTATCGGGACAACAATGAATGTTCCACAAGCATTACTATGCAAATGTAGCGGGTCTAATTAAGCCATGACTGGCTTCAGGAGGGAAGGATCGAACATGTAATTATTTACGCTAATTTAGTCTTGTGCATCTCATGTTTATTTACAGCTTCATTTTATGCGACGTCAAGCCGGTTGTCGGCTGTAAAATATATGCATTTTAATTTCGTAATGATTGTTCCTTTTTTCCTGTTAGGAATAATAACTGTAATCAGATCAAAACTGTAATCAGGCTGAAGTGATTCTTAAATATTTTACCCGAAATTAGTGTTCAATTTATTAGGAATGATATTCGTGTGTTAGTCAAATCTTAGGAAATAGTCTCGCCGTGGTAAATACGGGTTACGTTCATTAGTACCTCAAATATTGATTTAAACACTAAACTTGATTGTTTTGCCCCCGAATATGGTATTTGAGTATTCACGCTCAATTACTCCGGTCCCGAGCGACCCGTTCAACTTATTAAGATCACGATTTAGTTTGAAAATCGTATTATGAAATCCAACGTATGGAAATTGACAAATATAATAAAACAATGGGAAATCCAGGAAAAAATATACATAATTGCACCGCTATGTTTCTACAATTCCCTTATTCTGCAATAAAAATGTTCACTGCACATTTAGACAAATTCATTTCGTTACAATTCGGCGATACATAATCCGTAATTTTCTTATCAAACATCCCACAAATATTATTATCTATATTCTGTACGTAATTACGTAGGATCACGGTCTGCTCGTCACATAGGTATAAGCAGAACTCCGTCCCGCCATCATTACCAACATAATGACGTAATGAAAGCCCTCTAACGCACCGCAATCATATTCGTCTCGTTATACCAACTCAATGGACGGTGACGATTTCATTTAACTTCAGTCCTTTTGATTCATGAATGGGAGGATAATTTAATGATGGTGTTCACTCTTCGAGAGAATTATCGTTTTTATTACATCCTCCTGTATTGAGGCAGTTATTTATCTGTCATTTATTTCGTTTGAACGTTACATTCTAATTGAGCACATAATTTATTGTAATAACATTATAGTTTACATCGGCGATAACCTACTCCTTGCTGTTTATTGCTTGTTGATAATAATCATTATCTAAATTCAACAGTAATGAGTAGAATGCACGAATAGAACAATTTTATTGCACTATGTTGTGTATTTTATCTAATTACATAGATAAAATATATTAGCGCGAGAATAAATGTTAGCCCTAAGAAAGAAAACAATAATTTGTATAATTTATTAATGAAGCTATGTTTCTTTATTACAGGTTGCTGGTTGGTGCTCCACTAGGTCAAAATCTACAGCCAAACACGACAAAGTCGGGCGCGCTATGGAAGTGCAGTGTAACTTCAACGCCCACCGACTGCGTCCAAATCATCACCGACGGCAAACGGAGTGAGTAACAAGTGAACAACCGTTTGTTGTGACGTCACTACTCTGAAGATACTAGACTACTCGTTCTATGCATTGAACCTTTCGACAACCTTCAAAAACATGCAGCCATTGCATCCAACATCTGAACTCTACCATATTCCTTTTTCAGAAAATTTCCAAAGAGAATTAGCTGTAAATAAATACAACGTGTCTCACACAGAACAATGGTTCCAAAAACGTGCTAATTTAGTAAATTAGTATAAAACAATAGTTTGAGTTCTCACACTGTGTTTTGTTTTTAAATTCACTAATAGATGAACCTGCCAAATACACACATAGATGAATAGAACTACTTAGACGATTTTGTAGTTAGGGCTCGCTATACACTTGCTACGTAGCCTAGCGTGTTCTCACAGTCTAGATACAAACGAGGGAAACGCTGGAACACGTCCATCGATTACCAAGCATGATTCTAATCGATTAAAATATCGATATAAGTTTTAACTAAAATGTTGTCTTTTGTCGGTGGTGCCCCAAACAGCGAAGTACGGCAAGATAGACACGAGTAAGTGAGCTGTGGTCTCAACCTCCTTTTATTCTTAATCATTTTGCTCTTCGACTAATCGACTAATCGCTGTTATGTACTTTTTGATTTACTAATTGTCAACTCTTGTCTGCTCAGTTCCAGCTGGACCGTCATATATACTGCAACGCATGATATCACTAACTTAGCGGTTTGACTTTTATTTTGCAAACATCACATTCACGATTCTATGTATTTAGATTACATTTTCAGTAATAGACAACTTTACTTTACTTAACTGCTGAAAGTGTCATGGCAAATGAATGTTAATTACTGAAAATGTATTCTATTTGCGATAATATAAAGCACTAACTGCTTGCCACAGCACCAAAGACACATGCTTGAGCTACACAGCACTTTAGATACCAAGTATCAAACTATTTATTTAATGTATTATACGTATAGTAAGTACCGATCGTTGTCTAGAGTAGATTCAGTTCAACATACTGAACTTGAAGGAAACTCAAAAGAAAACGTATTTAGTGTAGACTCCGACGAACTTAGATTTAGAGCTTGTTAGAAGTGTAAGTTAATAGAGCTTCGTTAGGCCTTAAAATTTAATCAAACCTCGAAACTCATAAAACATTTTTAATTCTCAGGTGAAAATTCACACAACCGTCTTAACTCGTAACATGAAACTAAGGTGACTGGCTATAATATCTAATTAGTTATTAACGTATCACTCATTCGGATAAATCTATGTGCGGAAAGTATGCACTTACAAAATTCTAATCAAATGGTCAAAACCTATCTATGTCTGGTTTTGAGTAATAATAAGTTTAACAAGAGACTACAAAGTAACGCTGGGCCGAATAACTTACATATTAATTAATGAATTAACATACGTAGTCTTCGATAACGTCCATTAACCCGAGACCACAAGTTTGAGCCGTATCTTCACGTTGTTATCACCTTGATTCATTACAGGTTGCAGGAGTATATCGTCACCTTAGCAAACACACCTTTGATCACGTATACTGACACTTTTAATATCGATAAAACAATATTAAAACCACTAAATGATGGATAATACCAATACAGTTAATTAAAAAAGGTACCTCATTATCATATTGATTGAAGCTCGTTCTAAGTGGTGTTGTTTGTGCCGATATAAAAAGTATCGAATAATAATGAGTTTTATCACTTTAGTTTGATGACAGAACATTCAGGTTTTGTTACCTAGTAGGGGATGCATGTTTATACAAAATGCTATGTTCTATCAAGTGCACGATGTTTGTGCAACGTGATACAGAAAGTATCATTTTCTGATGCATTTGCAAGATTCCTTTGCTGTTAGTTTTGAGAACTATGTATGTTCTTGCATTACACACGCCTGGTTGCAATGCTTTGCATTTGCCAAGATTATCACCAAATCAGTTTCTTATTGGTATTGAGTTTAAACTTCTGTTTTGAAGCAAAAGCAACCCATAATACTCTCGTACAAGTTGCCTTTGTTTAACGCATCTAAAAATATATTCTTTTTTGCAGTTTTGATTCACTTTAATTTACTTTGGGTTGAGTTTATATAACATGGTGTTCTAGAATTGCGTAAACACTAAGAACATATTATAATTCTGTTTTTGTGTCTAATTAAGCTTTTAAAAAAAACTTTGTGCTAAAAACCTTATTTAATCATGATCCATATGAAATAACATATGTGATTAATTTTTTTGAATAATGTAATAATTGTATTTTGAATTTGCTATGAATTGAATCGACGCTTCTAACAGTTGTCAGCATTGGTAGAGTGGCACGTATTGACGATGTATTAATCTATAGATTTGGATTCTGATCACCTGACTGGGCCATACTCGGATGAGATCAAGGAGGGGCAATGGCTGGGCGTGTCTGTGAGGAGTCAGGGTCCGGGGAAGAAGGCTGCCGTCTGTGCGCACAGGTTCGTATGATTGTAGACGTATTAATAACTTAAAGGAGTCTCTTGTTTTGAGTTCCTTGTTTTCCAATGTCTTAAAATTCCAATTCTTCTATATTTGACGCAACCATTTTATTCACACAATGTTAGAAAATACGAGTTTTCTTAGTTGTTATAAATGCAAATCCACATTACATGTTTGATCTAAATTAGTTGTCCAATGTCATCAAAATATATTTTTGCGACCTAGATCTCGGATATTTCTGTGATTTACGACATAAGTAATGTTCATTTAGTTGTCATGATTTTAAATATTTTTCAGATATATCCGCAAGCAGGGAGAGCTGCAATTCGGCCAAGGTCTATGCTACACGCTGAGCAACGAATTAGAATTAGTGGATGTCATGGAGCCTTGCAGAGGAAGATCCGTAGTGAGGTAAATTGTCATTATCGTTTTTATTATTCAGCCAGGAAAGTAAACAAAAGTAGCTTTATGTTTAGCTTATGTGACTTAATAATCAAGTTAAGACTTCATATTTGAACGTCATCGGTCTCAGACACAAAAGAAACACTATTGCTTTACACTTGGCGTTCAACGCTTTAAACTACTCGAAGAAACTCGAAGTACCATTTGAAGTCAAGACACGAGGTGGAGTTCACGAATATATCATTACTAAAAGCGGCACTGTAACTTATCACCGCCAGCTAATTTATGTTCCATAATTTCAGAGTATTAGTCTAGATATTTTAGTAGACAGCCGGTAATTTATTGAGTCTGCCATCCCTGAGTCCACATTTAGTTTCGAATATAAATCTCTTAGTCCAGAGAAACTGCAAGCATTAAATGCTAAACATAAATACTTATTTGTAATATTCTGCATTTTCCAGAGAGCATGAAGAATACGGGTTCTGTCAAGTAGGAACGAGCAGTTCTCTTCTAGACGATGACACGCTGCTTATGGGCAGTCCAGGACCTTACACCTGGAGAGGAACCATCTTCGCTCAGGATACCAGAGACGATGTGCTGGAGAGAGACAACGTCGTGTATATGGCACCTGTGCAAGACGGCGCTAGTCCGGTCGAGAAGTATAGTTATTTAGGTAAGTAACGTTGATGATCATCTGCAATCTACCAGTAAGCACGAATTTGAAAAATTGTATAAGTATTTGAACAAGAACTGAAGAAAGAAAATACGGAAAAAAAACCACAAGTGTATACTGCCTTCTTAAACTTAACAATCCTACTAACCTACTAAAAAGGCTTGAAGAAAACAAAAAGGAAACTTTGAAAATTAACAGAACTGACATTGTTTATTTTCCATCACCTGACTTAACATTATTCTACCAACCCATATTTAATCAAACCATTTCTCAATTTCAGGAATGTCAGTGTCCAGTGGCAAATTCTTTGGCGGAGACAAGGAATCTTACGTGGCCGGAGCACCAAGAGCCCACGGTACTGGTCAGGTGGTGATCTTCAGCAAGCTTGCTACGGAAGACTGGGGGAGGACCGACTTGAATATCCTCAACTTTACGCTGATGC
This sequence comes from Helicoverpa armigera, assembly GCF_030705265.1. Lineage (NCBI taxonomy): Eukaryota > Metazoa > Arthropoda > Insecta > Lepidoptera > Noctuidae > Helicoverpa > Helicoverpa armigera. Next base: position 6,059,428 of record NC_087127.1, on the reverse strand, counting down.
TCAAGGGAGAACAGTTCGGCTCTAACTTCGGGTATGAAGTCGCTAGCGCTGATGTCAATGGAGACGGGTATGTTGATGCTATTTCTTTTATATTACTATATATTTTTGGTTAATAATATTAGGTACATATTACAGCTACTAAACTTTGCAATATCATTAATGTTTTGCTCATGTATGTTTTATTACATTTCAGGCTACCAGATTTATTAGTTGGCGCGCCATTCTACTTCTCGCGAGACGTGGGCGGCGCCGTCTACTTGTATCTAAACGTAAACTCAAGTCTGCATCAAGAATATAACGTCAAATTGACTGGCAAACAAGAATCCCAGTTCGGTATTGCTATTGCTAACGCTGGAGATTTAAACAAGGATGGATGCCAAGACATAGCAATAGGAAGTCCCTACGAAGGAAATGGTGTGGTGTACATTTATTTGGGAGATAGAGAAAAGGGTCTGAACTCCAAGCCTGATCAAGTCATAACGGCAGAAGCTTTGCCGGTTCTGATGAGAACCTTTGGATATGCTTTGTCCGGAGGTGTAGATTTAGATGCCAACGGATATCCTGATTTATTAGTTGGCGCATACGAAAATGTGAGTTGAAGTTATTTTAACAAAGCCAGGATAGACTTCTTCAATTTGACAGTAATCCTTATACAAAAGATACTAACTTAAACTCCTTCTCTCGTTTCAGAGCAGCGTTGCTTTAATACGAACACGACCGATCATCGATATCAAGACGTCAATCCGACCATCGAACACAATTATTAACATCGACCCCACTATTCACGGCTGTGACCGTGACCCCAGCTCCAACTACACCTGCTTCCACTTCGAAGCTTGTTGCATCATCGAGTCCCTGGTCAAGGCTAGTCAGGCCACCAGGCATCGCCTGAACTACGTCATCGAAGCAGAAACCTTCCCCGGTGGAAAGAAATATTCAAGAGTCTTCTTTGATTCTGAAAAGAGCAACATTGTAAATAGAACTATTATGCTCGGTAGGGATGTCGAAGACTGTAGGGAACATATCGTGTACTTGAAAAATAACACTCGGGATATACAAACGCCGATAAAGGTAATTTTCAAGAATTTCATAAATATTTTTTTTGCAAGTGAATGATTTGCATGCATTTATTTTATAATGTTTTTTTTTATTTACAGTTCCAGCTGACTTATCTCCTCGTACACGCGGAACCTCGCTACTCTCAATCTGGCACTCTTCCTGACGTGGATCAGTATCCTGTTCTCAACGCCACCGCCAGTTCTACGTTCACCGCTAACTTCCTGAACGACTGCGGAGCTGATGCCGTTTGTATCAGCGACCTTGTTGTGGACCCCAAATTGTTGCTACCTTTGGGTAAGAATGTTATCGACAAACATTACATTTCTTTATATCCTTTTAATGAAATATCTCGAGTTGATGGAGATCCTTTTCTAACGCCTGTCATAATTATCGTAGCAATTTCGTTGTTGAGTTTAGTAATTATTGCATAAAAAATATTGTCTTAATCAATTGAATTCATAAAAACGTATTCCATAATTTCAGCGAAGGACAATACGAAGTACGCCCTAACTTTGGGACAAGAGGAGGAAATAAAGCTGTCTATAGCAGTAGATAACTACGGAGAGTCTGCGTATGAAGCGCAGTTATTCGTCAACCACCCGCCTAGCCTACATTATATCGCAGTAAATATAAGCGTAAGTATTACAATATCCTATTTCCAGTCATATCCGATTGGTTTTCAAACATTATAGGTATCTTCTAAAAATCACCCATCAACAAAAATTCTCAGAATTGATTTGACCCATGAGACCTTTTGATCCAAAAATTGAAGGATGGCTAAAAACCTAATATATTTATTTTATGATTGGTTCTCTTTGATTTCAGGACAAACACGTAATCTGCACAAGCTTCAACAAGACCACCGTCACCTGCATGCTAGAGAATCCCTTCAAGAAGCAAGCTGAAGGCTCTCCACCAATCACGATGCGTTTCGACGCTCGCGCTCTGGAAGACAACGACCAATCAGTAGTATTTACTGTTTGGGCTAACTCCACGTCTAAGGAATTGTATCCTGGAAAGACCCCCGTACAAGTTGAAGCCCTGGTCATTAAGAATGCTGAGCTTCTAATTAAAGGGTAAGTTAATTTAGGAATTCAATAACTTCAAGAAAGCAATGAATAGACCAATTCGAATACACTGATGATGATATCTCTGCGTAACATTTTAACTCACTTCCTAAAAAAGAGGAGGTTATCAATTCGGATGTTTGTATTATTTTACCTGACTTTAAAGTGTTATGTTCTAGTGTGGCTCGTCCAGAACAAGTATTCTACGGCGGTGGAATTAAAGGAGAGTCTGCAATGACGTACTTTGATGACATCGGAACCAGGGTGGTTCACACATATCAGGTATTTACTATAGAAAATCTGAAACTTAATGAGCATCTGTGCATATATAGTCTGCGACTATTTTATGAGCTTAAATGATAATCAATCATGTAGTAGTAGAACATGTAAAAATATTGCCAATGAATTCCATTTCAGACTGTAGGAGAGATAGGTATTAATTAATTATTTTCTTTGTCAGGTGTTCAATGAGGGTCCATGGCACGTGTCGTCAGTGCAGGTTGTGATACAATGGCCACATCAGCTCGCCTCCGACACCTCTCAGGGAAAGTGGCTGCTTTATCCTGAAGATGTGCCCACTGTAGATGGTGAAGCTGGTTAGTATAAGAGTTAAATACTTCAACTAAAATATTGTACCTATTTGTGCCCAAAAAGCCAGTTCTTCATTGATTCAGTTTGAGTCGATTCACTTTCTACTTTTGCTAACTGATTTCAATGTATTACAGATCAAAATGGAGAATGTTTCGCTCGCGAGGTCAACCCTCTCAATTTAACCACTCGACCAGGCACATCAGAGCCTTTGGAAAACTTGGAGATTGATCCATCACTGACTATGGGCAAACTTAGTGTTAGTTCGAGCGAGAAGTCACATAACGAAACTAGAAGAAAGTGGACTACAGAGTATTCCAGCTCTAGTTCTTATAGCACTAACCATTTAAGAAGGAAAAGAGATGAAGATGCTGTAAAGGCCGAAGCCTATACTGATAGGAAACATGTTATTAATTTGGTAAGTGTTGCCCTTTGTGTACGTGGATGATATCGTTTGGCAATAATCGAGCACAAGTTTTGAGCTTACGGATAAAGTGCAACCTACACATGTCTGTACATATAGTTTGAGTCGGGACCTTTCTTTTACATATTTCAACAAATGAGTCTATAATATTTCAGAATTGTCAAGAAAAAACAGCAAAATGCATCCAGTTCCAATGCGTGATCTACAAATTAGGTCGTATGAAGACGAGTACGATCAGTGTGCGCGCGCGACTGTGGAACGTCACGCTCGTCGAAGAGTTCGCGAGAGCGGCCCGAGTCAACATCGCGTCTTCCGCGTACATTAGCATACCATCCCACTTCAATATACACCAGAACAAACAGACTGATGATAGAACTACGGTCAGTTGGGTTACTGTTATAATAAAATTTTGCCTAGAACTTTGTTTTAAAAGATTGCTTTCTTCCACATAATTAAGTGGGGGTGTAAGAAATTGAAATGATTAGATTTTCGACTACCTGTCAACTCGCAAATGCTTTGACCAGTTAGACATACAGTAGTTTCCGATACAGGCATGGGTGTCAATGTTCAACCATATTCGAGCAGGCCACGACTAAAGTTGCTTGACCTTGTTAACGAAACCCGAGCTCTTCCTACTGTCGCCTAATATGACCTCCCGTGTAATGGCAATGACTACAATCAGATATCGTGTTGTATTGATTATAATGTGTGTGAATTTTTTTACCGTAGCAATAAAATAAATTACTGTTCTCTCTCACAGGTGGAGACGGTCGCATATCCAGACTTGAAGATAAGCGAGCCCACCGAAGTGCCACTGTGGGTGATCATCATATCAGTGATAGTGGGGCTCATAGTGCTGGTGCTGTTAATCTTAGCACTATGGAAGCTGGGCTTCTTCAAGCGCAGCCGGCCAGACCCCACGCTTTCCGGGAACCTGGAGAAGAACAACCATGAAGCGAGTCCCTTCATCGGGCGTGATAGGAACAGTGTTCGATAGCCCGCCGTCACCCGCGCGGTACACAGAACATTACACAGCGACTACGCTGTCCGAGTGTAAATAGAACCGACTATTGTGCACAAGTATTTAGTATGTAATATCTCTGACTGTGATGTCTTCTTAGAGGAATTTGTGTGTATGTGATGCTCTAAAGTTATGTTCTGTTTTGTTGATGTTGACGCACGGTACTATAGGTATATTTGTTTTATTGTAATTGCATTTCTCTAGCGTAATGTGAACATGTTTCAGATTGTTTGTTTATATATTCTGATGGATTATGTATTATTTTTTAATCTTTTCTGTAAATACGTACTTGCCTTTATTATTTATGAATAGTTTAAATGTCTACTTAATTTGACTAGATTTTTCACTAGTCACAAAATGTAATAATGTTATAGTTTACGTGTAGGGAATAGTGATGTATTGTCCTGTTTATAAGTGAAATTGGTCACAATTGATTTTGGACACTAAAACTTCTGATAACGTATTAAGAGAGCTTTTTAAAAGTCCTGGTAGGTACTTAAATATTTAATGACTTTTTTACACGATTTATAAAATAATGCATTACTTCACCTTTCACTATTATTCAGCATGAAATTATTGAATAAAATGTTAAAATGAATTCGTTGTATGAACTAGCTTTATAATTATTAGTATTATATTGTAAATAATATTGTTTCCATGTCATTAGATTTTGTACAAAATTTTCTATCTATTGCAAGTAGAGGCATATATTTTACACGATTTTTCTAAAAAAATACCAGTACCACTGCCAACCCTCCCATCACCTAGTATTTAATGCCTTAAATAAAATGTTGATTACTTAAATAACACTGGTTGTGATTATTTCTTTTATGAACTACATACATACCTACTTAATAGTACATTTTAGATGAAATAAAATTGTGCCATTTTTATATCGTGTTTCATTATAAATCCTATACTTACTTATTCGATGGTGGTTATGGATTCGTGTCTTTGGTGAGCTTCATTTTTTACAGGAACCAGATCATACAATCATGATGTCAAGTTACCTATCATTGGCGGAGGCTGCGCCCAAAGAGTGCGATTTTATCAAATATATTTCGAAACAAATTACTTACAGCTAAATGTCACATGTAAAATCATAGTGCATACCCGAGAGGCAATACTTTCAGGGTGAGATTAAATAAAAGATATAGGTATGAGACTAGACGAAGACGTTTTATTATGTATTTACAGTATTTTATAATAAAGTTTATTACAAACTAAATACCTATAGCAATAAAAGTTGTTAATAAAATAGAAATAAAATATTTACCTACGTTAAAACCTAAGTTTACGAGTAAACAAAATAAGGCTTAGGCAATAAACTTAATTAAATGATTGATACTTTCACTATAATTGCTATAATCCTTTGGTAATTAAAATTAAAAAATAGTTGCGTAAAGCTAACGATAGACTAGACTGCACTTGTTTCAGCGAGGAGACTTGTAGTAACTGACGTGTGATGTGGGGGATTTCTGCAACAAATGACAATCACCCATTTTTATTCAATTCAATAATAAGCCTTACTTAATTACCGATGTAAAAGTTTCAGAGGTCTAAAAGATTTTTAGTTCCAAATCTAAGGCTGTTTCGACACCAATTGCTAGTTTAGATAGGAGCATGTTATACAAGAAGATAAAAAATACGTAAACTATATATTTTAGTAGTCGTTTCTAATGATGGGGTGGAAATTGGAATAGAAGATTCCATGGTATTTAAATATGTAAGTAATTAATCAGCCGGAAAATCGTGAATTACTTCTTATGTACTTGTTTTTACACATATGATATTTAATCAAACTTTTTACGTTAATTATTTTAAGCCGGACACAAAAAGCAATAACGTTTTTTACTCGAGATCTGTTTTAACACTTACGTCTTTTTTAACGGCCGACCAGCAAAAAGTACACAGTGATTTATCTTGGTCGCTTACGTCATTCTTCTGTAAGCAGGGCTGTTCCAGATCTCCTGAAAGATGAACAATGGGGAATAAAGGTTTTATACAAAAGCTGTAATTTACCCTTCATCATCTCGGGCCTTCTCTCACACAGAAAAGGATTGATCGTTATTGAAGGTTTTTATTTATTCGGCTCAAATCATGTATGGATATAACGAGATCTCAATATAAATATGATCCAAATCAATACCAATACCAGGAAATGAACTTATTATTATATAGATTATGTTCAAATAATGGAGTGTGCTATACGTATGTAGATTAAACTATAGTAAGGCCACATCAATTCTGTTTGAGACTGAACACAAAACCGCTCTTATTGCATCAGATTACAATTAGCCTCGGCCCACCTATTTCTTAGGTACTTTAAAAATATGTTAAGTTCTTGAAAGCCGGATCTGTAGGCAGTAAGTGATAGTGGACCTTAATGTTACCTGTATAGAGTTGATTGTCGAGGTGCGTGATGTAGCTGCCGGCTAGGCGAAGGATCTCGATCTTGCTGAGCTTCCTGTCTGGTGGTTCCGTGGGGATGAGCAAGCGCAGAGTGTTGAACGCTATGTTCACGCTGCTTAGAAATAAAATTATTTTGATAACAATTCTATCAAACAATAATAATTATATGAATTATAAAGGAAAATAAAAACAGGTTTCCTCAACAATTAAAAGCACATAACATTAAAACTTATGACTATGACGTCTTTCTCTCTCATTAAATTCAATAATTACTGGTTCTGTACAGCCTTGAACAAAACTTTTTAACTTCTGGGATTTAAATCTGACCTTCTTAGTGAACTGAAGCGTGAAGATAAGAGCCGATATATAAAAATAAAAACTTATCTCGCAAATCATGTTACTAATTGCCGCTCACATCTACTTGTATTAGTTTTATTAGTTCGAAATACAGTAGCTGTAGGCGCCTGGTGAAGAAGCCGATCTTATCTTCCTTCTATATCTTATTTAAGTAATCTTAATAACCTTGTCAAGTTGTTATCTATCATCATTAATTTAACGTTAGATTTGAAAGGGATCGTCGTCAATAAATCGTGCTAAGCTTCAGAGGATGATTGCATTCGTTTTATAATTGGCGACTGGATCCTGTTTGTAAATCCTACTAGATCGCACACACAATATTGCGAACTGATCAATTCGTATTTCGTGCAATTCAAATACATATATTTATTTTAAAAGAGATTTTTCTAGCCGTATGTATGCTTTATGACATGTTAAGCCCAGGGTTTTTCGAGGAAAAGACAGTGTATATACTCATCGATTGATATCTACTTATTACTTATTAATCCTTCTAATTAAAAAAAAGTCGACGGCGCACACAAATTAAGCTGCGAGAAATTTCGCACGCAGAATAAACCAAGTAAACCACTAATAACTTAGTAAAAGTACCTGGAAGTGAAGTCAATAAGTAACTTCCACATGCAATATCAATACTAACTTCTGCGTCCGGTCCCTCTCGCGCGCATTCGCCTGGCACCTTTGCTTCGCCGCCGGCTGGCTTTCAGAATGCTGGTACGAACTCACGGAGAACACACGTTGCTCCCACGATTCTTCTCCGCACTGATAACTTAGGAAATTCTCCATGGCAGACTATTTATAAAGACTAGATATATCGAAAAGCTAGTTCTACGTGTTCCGGTGGTATTGTAACTTCGGATGCAGGATGCGTACTAATCCGGGGACGTATGTGGCCCCACTAATAAGTATCCCGATGGATATCGCTCATGAAGGAGTCATTTAGGAAGAACAGCGCGCGCCACTGACTCGCTCTTAACCGATAATTGTATAAACAGATGGCTGCCGATGTGACAGGCACGCATTCGGGGCTCGAGAAAGTTTCTTTATTTTCTTTGTTGTCGTAACCAAATAGTGAAGCTTGTACTTGTATTCTATGTCATAGGAATTGAAGCTTGAGAAATTGCTTCAAAATATAGTCGTTAGATAGGTACATAAAACTGAATGTTTACAACATAAACAATGTAACTACTGCCCGTACTGGGATAAAATATAGCCTATGTTACTCGGTAAGATAAAGCTTTCCAACAGTGAAAGATTTTTTTCAAATCGGTTCAGTAAGTAGTTACGGTGCCCTTACAGTAAAAAAAATATGTTTCCCCTTTATTATATTAAGTATAGGAGTCTAAATTCAATTTAAAAAATACATAAACGACACGTTAAATCGTATTTTTTTAACACCAAAGTGACCTCCCCAGTCCGTCCCTGGTGTGGCGAATGGGTGACTTGTCATCAAGAATGTAAAACGCGTCTCCCCCGAGCTTTGTCTGTTGCTTTAAGCTAACTACCGCAATAAATATATTTAATGACCCTGATGATTCTCCAAACTGGATCTTTTATTTCATTTGTGACATGAAATGTAAAACAAGCCACTTTTGTTTAAATTTTATTTCATGTCACTTACTCATAGCGAGATGTTGCTACATAGGTGCTGGAATCAGAATTTTGATATCTAATTCCAGCACCTATATAAGCCTATAGTGGAATGTTTAATTTTGAATGTTTTATTCTATAATTACTATTTTAGTGAAAGTAAATAACATCTTTCTTTTCTCCGAATCAAGTACCCGAGTATGACGACTTTTCATGATAGGTATTTGAAACAATTTGCCTACAAGTCTCGTCCCTTTCATTGCTAGCTCGAACTAGTCATTCAATTCATTCAACATGTTTCGCGTATGTTCACGGCTCGAGGGGATGCCTGGAGTTCCGTGGGAACATCGGCTAATTGGTTAAATTATACGATATGTCGACCGCTGCGTTCATTCGTATTCATTTACAACAGTTACCGAGTTCACATGAAAAAACAATAGACGACACCAAAGACTACAAATACATTTTATGAAGACTGTAGACATTCACAAGCTTACACGCATGCGTGTATGATGATTATACGGCTGCTGCATTCATTTAAATATTTATGAACTTAGTGCTTCTTCGAAGCTACAAATCGGTATTTTCATCATCTTAAACTTAAATATTAACTGGTCAGGTATACCTAAATGTTATCAGTTTCTAACCTTTTGGCAAATTGTTAATCTTATTTTCTAGTTATTGACATTAAAATTCCGACGGTAGGTTTTTAAACATGACGCACGGTGATATCGCACGACTCATTAGTTGTTCATCCCAACGCAACCAACAATAACTTGCGTAGACTGGTGAAGCAATCTCTGGTGATGCTCAGGTGGCTGTTGGCTTAGTGGCGACGTCACGACCCCCCCACGACGCGGCGCTGTCGGCCAACCGACGCGGGCGCACCACGGCCGAGACTTTCTCCTCGCGACACCTCTGCCGGTGAAACGAGCGTCGCCGCGAGTCGCACACGCAGCCGCGCGCGAGTCGACCGTCTTCGACGCTGGCGCGACACCGCCGAACACTACCTACACTTCCGCGTACAAACATAAACCGCTTTCGCTCCGTAAACAGTTTTCGTGTGAACTATTTGTGTTACGTTGGTCACATCCTACCTGAGAGTGCGTGAGGAGTATCGATACTGAAACAAACAATTGAGCTTGGACGCCAAAGTGATGCTTTTTCGTAATTAAGAGGTGAGTCTACTTACCTTTCTACTAAATGGTCAATTCTGCGTTAGACGATGGCATTAGATGATAAGGTGGGCGCACACTTTTATTGGTGAACGCAAGGACACGATCAGGCTGACTACTGGACGTCGGACTCGACAACCATTGTCCTAATTCATTTGTATACTTGAAACACACGTTTTTTGCACAGGAGAAAAGAAACCGAATTAGCATATTAATTGAAAAGTTTGAAACAATGCATGATGAAGTCGTCCTCTTTACGTTACCCACTACACCTACAATATTTGTCTGAACAGTTACATTAGATGAACAGTTAGGTACGGACCGGTCTGGGTATGGCCGGCATTCATAAATCAGCTGATCTGACAAAGGTAAGATAAAACTGATATGAATCGGGACATCCCGTCAAAATGTTCAAAGGCCGACTGACCCGCAGTATGTACCTATTGTAGGTACTTAACTTACATGCGGCGTTTAATGCTCAAGATTAGATGTTCCGTTCTTTGTGTTTGCGGCTGAGGAATAATTATTAAAATCATATCGATTATAAGCTGCTTTGAGACCGTCCGAGTCTCATTCCGAGTATCCAAAACTGTTTCCGATGTACCACGAGCAGTAACAAAGGTACGTGACAAATTGCAAGTAAGTTGTTAGTCACAAGGCGATAGTTGTGCAACTTTGCTTGACTTCCCTTGCCGAACGAACATACATGCTTATTTAGCCTATTTGTATTTTGAAAATGGAATGTAAATTGGCATAGACACCTAGATAGAAACAGTTGATTTGTACTCAATGTAATATTCAAAGTCTTTGCACTAAGAATGAGACATAAGAACAAGACCACCTCTTATTGAGACCGTCTTTTAGCAGAGGTAGCTTACTGGTAGGACGGTAGGATCCCGAAAGTTGCTAAACCATATTAAGACCAAAGTATAACTTAATTTTGTGAATTCGTGAATAGTTATTTACCATAGTATAAAACGGTGACGCTTATGTTGTTATGGATTTACCGTATGAAGACGGAACTATTAATGAATACTCATCAATATTACGTTAGATTATCGAGTCGTTAATATCCGTGTAGTTTCCGCATGAGTTCACTGAAGAGCCTTCGTGATTCCCGAACGTTATTGTGTTCGGCGAGTCGAAATCCGTGTGATTCACGCCGTGACAGGATCCTCTTTGACATCCTGCCAATGACCTATTACAATACGCAGGCGTATGCGGTGCCGGAGGTCGAACGACGCATAAACAATAAATGCATACAACCGTTATGTCTTATGTCATACTTCGATGAAACACGAGACTAGACACGAACGTTTTTCATCGATTGACACGCTTACTGCTTTTTGCTTTGTTGTCTCATTTTGATGCGATGTTTTTATGACTATGCAAAGCAGATTGTATTGATTCTGGCCAATTAAGAGGTAATTTAATTATAGTAGTTTCCTATAATAATTGACATTTCATTTTAGTGTTTTTTCTCTTTTATTTCAATTCAATACCGGACTGGCGTTACAATACTATTTGCATACGGATATCTACGACTAAGATGATAACATTGCGAATGTAAACGAATTCACGATTTGGATTACATGAATCGACAGATTTTTTCCATATTCCACTATAAAGGGCCTCGTAAGTAAACATCACGTTTATGTTGTGTGATATGTGACACATCTGAGTAATGGCGGAGGATCGAAGAAACGAAGGTGACATACACGATACCTTTTGACCCACTTTGAACTTTACTCAGCGTAATTAATAAGGACATTTGTGGATATCTAGATGAGACAAGCGATTGTTTTCTAATCTTCAGTCGTGACTTACAACTCTTTCTCTAGCAGATACCGAAACTTCCTCAAGGATAGTTTTGACTTATACACAAGAGAAAGTTATATTTCTTTTTCGGATAGTAGGTTTTAGATGATTTCTATTTCGTGCAAGTCCAGTGCATTCCCCTGTTAAAATATTATTTATTTATTGTATTGTATAAATTATACGGTCTTAAAACACTGATCTAGATTTGAAAAACTGAACTAAATGGTTCTGGACTATTAAACAATAACAAACGGAAGAAGAATCATAGATATCTGTTGAGGCAGAAGATATTGTTGCACTATGAGCACAATGCTGTTTGGCGGTTTGGCAAGTCGGCCTTGTCAGCAAATGGGTCAAATTCACGCGCCGCTTGCCCAAGCGCAATTATACATGACCGACCATTATTTTATTTAATAATTCAAACACTTATCGAACCATCATGAGAAAAATCTAAAGGGTACGATGTGTAATGGGCTTTGTAGTAATTACTATACTTGTCCAAAACACTTCATTTAAGACTCGGTATTTGAGGAATGTTATTGTATTATATGACCTCATCCCACTATTAATAAAGTCTGCGATGTTAGGCCGAGCTTACTATGTTGGGCCAGTTCTTGAACTTCATGTTGGGGAATACCTAAATCTATTCGCTGTCTGGAATTTTAATTGGTTTTACCTTCCCGTTTGGTATTCAGGTAGGGTCCGTCCTTTTCTGCAATAGCTTTTAAACATCATCACTCACGATTTCGTTTTGTTATATTTGTGGGCAAAGTAAGCTGTCCACGTAATACTTACTTCAGTGTACATTTACTTGCTTACGATGCTGGGTGACTATGTGACTGAATCTTGTATTGCACAAGTCAGTATAATAATGTAGGCCAGACATCTCGGCGTACATCTTTCCGACTGAGGCTGCGTCCTTGTGATATCTTGTCATTATAAAAGCTAATGAGGCCGGTACATGGTTGTCAACCTATAAAACCTTTTGGTTCAATCAAGCACTTGACAGTTACCTAGAGGCAATTTGTCCCTTCTATTTTCTATTTAGTTGATAGTTTATTTGTACGCGATGTAATAGTGAATGGTTTACACATAAAAACAATTTGTATAGCACTTAAACATAAGCCTCTTTGATGAATTTAAGTTTCACCTTTATAAAAAGGCTACATGAACGTTTAACTGGTGGTACAAGAAGTAGAATTCTTAGTTCAAATAGGCAGTGATAATTAAGTTAAGTGGAAAATTTGCATAACTTAATAAGTCCATATAACCAGTTCATTAGCAAAACATAATAATATGCATGTTTATAATAATTAGTCCTTGACATAAACATCCCAACACTAAGACTTCCTTATGCTACCTTTTTGTCTATCTTTGTTGTTTTTACTCTAAAATAATTTTTATAATAGACTTCTCAAAAAAAAAACAAGTTAGTAGAACAAGCTAACAGCTATTAGCTGACAGGTAAGGTCAAAGTTCGGGAAATAAATACTATATTTTCGTTATAAATTGGCAAAAACACTATTCTACTTTTCACATGTCACGTAGCATATGTGTAAGAATAATGATTAACTTTATCAACAAAATCAAAAATTATCCTAAATTACGTTCTTTAGTCATAAGAATGTGTATTTCAATACCCAATGATTTTACTCAATGGAATACTTATAGACATAAGTTATTTTAGATCAAAAATAGAGAGAGTTATTTTAGATCAAAAAGAGGTAATTCTAATAATTACAGAATTGTCAAAAACGGTACGGCACTTTCAGACCAAGAGTGCGCCAATGAATTTGCGCGTTATTTTCATTCTGTGTATAGCTCAGAGGCAGCCGCGTTAGATGCAGAGACGGCGAGTGCTGCGGCGGCGCCGAGCGCAGCGTGCGCGCACCTCGGCCTGCTAGAGGGGGGCGCGGTGCGTCGGGCGCTCGCTCGCCTGCCGCCGAAGTGCTCGGTGGGACCAGATGGCATACCCCCGTTCGTTTTGAGAGATTGCCGATTCATTTTGTGTGAGCCACTGGTACATATATTTAATAAATGCATTGAAACGGCAACATTCCCAGAACCGTGGAAACTTACTCGGGTGGTACCCGTACCTAAAGGTGGTGGTGGAACGGAGGCTAGTGACTACAGACCTGTTGCTGTCCTATCTTCGCCAGCAAAAGTATTCGAGGCTGCGGTACATAACACCTTGTACGAACAACTAAAGGCTCACCTAACAGACGCTCAACACGGTTTCAGGCCAGGTCGTGGAACATCAGGTAATCTTCTGCATCTTATGTCTAATTTAGTTCCGGCGGTAGATGCAGGACTACAGGTGGACGTTGCCTATTTCGACTTTCGGAAGGCTTTCGACACAGTCGACAACGATGTTCTGCTCTTGAAGTTAGCTGGTAAGGGTTGTACACTACATACCCTTAAGTTCTTTGCCAGTTACTTGAGGGACAGACGTCAGTTTGTCGACTGTGGCGGACAGCTTTCTGAGCCGTATTATACAAGGTCGGGCGTAAGTCAGGGCAGTAATTTAGGGCCCCTACTCTTCATAGTGATGATCGATGATTTGCCGGCGGCGGTGCAGGAATCATGTTGTCTGCTTTTTGCTGATGATCTGAAACTGTCCCGCGTGGTGAGGGACGTCACTGATCACGAAGTGCTCCAGGAGAATATAGATAAAGTAACCAAATGGAGCAAGGAAAATAAACTTTACTTCAATGTCTCCAAGTGTTCAGTGATGTCATTCACTCGTGCCCGAAACCCACGACATCATCGGTATGAAATGGAGGGGGAGCCGTTAAAAAGAGTCGAGGAAGTTAGAGACTTGGGAGTTTGTTTTTCAACTGATTTAAATTTTAGGAAGCATGTAGTGACCATATGTAGCAGGGCATATAGAAATTTAGGTTTTATTTTACGACAAGCGCATGATTTCAACAACATGAAGGCTTTACAAGTTCTTTATGATGCTCTGGTTAGAAGTCACTTAGAATACTGTGCAGCCGTTTGGGGACCTAGTGAGGCTAAGTACAAATTCATGTTAGAGAGAATCCAAAATAAGTTCGCAAGATTTCTCTACTTAAAGCTGTATCGGGTGTACCCAGGTTATCCGTTACTATACCCGACACTTTTTGTGTTAGGCATGGTAGGATATTGTAAACTGGAGACGAGGCGAGAAGTGGCGCTGGCCTCATATCTATTTAAGGTGTTACGTGGTAAAATATGTAATCCTGATATCTTGGGTGAAATTCGGTTGTGTGTACCGGATGAATACGTGGGGCGACGGCGAAGGCCGCCGCTGCTGGAGGTGCAGCGCGCGCGCACCAACCTGCTGCAGCGAGCGCCGCTGACGCGCGCCGTTCGCACGCTTAATGCCATAGCCAACCGGCTGGATTTATTTACGTGCTCGCTGAATGACTTCACTGTAGTCGCTTATAGGGTGGTAAGCTACGAATCGAGTTAAGTTTGTATATGTTGATTTATGATGTATGTGTTTGTATTGTATTGATTTGTTATGTATGTGTTTTTTAGTTTAGTTTAGAATAAGTTAATAAGAACCCATCTGCCGCATTAGGCAAGTCCTGTAAGGGTAGATGTAAGGTTGTGTAAATAAAAAAATAAAAAATAAAAATAAAAATAAGTGCGTTTATAAAAAGGTTAATCTCACAATAAATAACGCATTAACAGTAAACGTTGTCTTTGAATGGTTTGTGAGTTTGTGATTAAAAACATTGTTTTAATCGCAGTGATGTGTGAATCGGCCTCTAGTTTTATTAATATTCATGTCTCAAGAGGCGAGTGAACGTCCCTGCTTAGATACAACCTCTACGATTACGAATGAAACTGGTCGAATCGAGATTTACGTTAAAATATTCGCTTTTAAGAGTGCTCGATACTTTTAATAACATATCTACCTTTACATAACATAAAACAAAAGAGTGTTTGTTCAATCTCCTGATCAGCTGGACTGCTTTTCATGGTTTTTAAACTCATCATCCTCTGTGCCTTTTTCAACTAAATTTTTTTAAACTGTCCTTCATAAATAGCAGAATGATTTTTAAACAATGCGAGGAAACGGGTAACGTTCTAAGCTAGACTGTCTCGGGTGAAGTCGCAGGAAAAAGCTAGTTGTTTATAAAAACAAGTAGGTACCTAATGAGAGCTTAGAAAATTTTATGCCTCTCACGTAAGCAAGCGAATTGGAGCGTTGGTTTTTATTAAACACTAATTCAGTTGTAAGCAGGTGTGGTGTTTATCAGTTGATATACCAGTTCTATATAGACCATTAACATTTAAGTTAGGCGTGTTATAGAACATAATTATTGTGGATTTTATTATTAGTATAGGCATTGAAATATAAAGCTTTTTGTCGTACTAGAACCAACAACATTTATTATTGGATACGGAATGGATCAGATCAACACTACTACAAAATTCGTACTGACCAGACGCAAGTTTTCTTTGCATGCATGGAAATATTGCTATTATTTAAAAAAAGAACCACGAAGGATCGAATTTACAGACAAAAAAATAAAATCTATCGCGTTTGAATTTGGAACATTACACCGCCCCAGCAATGTGTATGAAAAAGTATATTGGGTTTACTAATACTCTTTGGTTAAATCTCTTTTATCGTCCTTATCATAATTAACTCGACGTGCAATTGTCCTATTTCCCGGTCTTTGCAATAATGTAGGTATTATTGGTAATCTATTACATAATATTAACATTCTTAATGCATGCAAGCAGAAGTCAATCTCATGTATGTACTTCACTTTTCATGCCTAAACTCGGCGGTCGCGCTAGGGTTGTCAACTGTTTTATGCGCATAAAACTAACGTGGTAGTGGTACTCGTATCTAATTATTTGATGTATTGTTGAGAATAAAACAGGAAAAATGAAATATAAACCAATAATAATAAAATATTTAATGTGGCATACAAGAGGTTAATAAACACTTTCAACGGAAATTCGTTTGAACGAGATACCGTTTTTCAGAAACCGCAATTTATAATTTTGTTATTCATACATATAATATACTTACCCTACTCTTTACTTGTGAAAAAAATATTTTTGTATGTAATGGGTTAGTACAGTCCCTGATCTAAGCTTGCTTCTACCTACAGAAAACTTGATGTGCGAGTTTTATTTCGTCTACCTTACAACATAGTCTCGCCATGATCACAAAAATTATCAACTCCTACTAGCAATAATCTTTGAGGGTAGGTAGGCAGGTTCGCCTGGGTCGACACTAGCAAAACTTATTACGGCATTGGGCCAGAGGCCGCCGCCGGGGCGCTTACCTACCCACCTAACTGTACCTACCTACTGCGTTTATTAAACGAACCATCGAAATATGATACGGCAGGCTAAAAAAACGACAATTCACTGTTTATTGTTGTATAAAACAACCATCAACTTGTTCAATTATAATACGAATTTTGTTGCTCCATTATTACTTTTTCTTTTGTTATTAAAATTAAAAATATTACAGTCAAATTACAGTTAGGTAGGTATCACAACGCGTGCACATTTATCTACATTTGTGTGACGCGCTTATCTCAAGAAAGCGGCAGCCGCGCTCGCACTGTTTTGAGTTGTTTTGAGACAGCGCGTCTGTGAACACGCACACATAGACACCTTTGTCTGCGTGACTCGAACGCGCTTTGTATGTAGATTGACTTCTGTACCTATGTATTTTGTGCTCAAACAGTCATCAAACTAATTTCACAATGCGATTACCATTCAGCTATTTACAACAGATAAAAAGATTGCAATGTGGATGACTCAATTTTTTGTACGAAAACTTTTTCACCCAATATTAGACTTATGAAACACTGAGGAAAATTATTTCTAAGAATTAATTACATTGGACATTTCTTCTTTATTCGCAATAGCCTGTACCTACTGGTTTTATTCATAGTTCTAATCTAGATAAAGATATCATGCCCCAGCTTTATCCACATAAGTAACATACAAGACTGTTGTATATGTTAATCTGATACGGAGGCCACATTTTATGGAATAACATCGTGTAAAGTAATTAGGTTAACTGTTTATTGCTAATATTACATCGCTACCCACCTGCAAGCATCTTTAACACAAGGTTTACGTTACATAAAGTACACGTTATGCTCTAGTTTCTACCTTAAAAGGAACATTAGAACATTTTCATATAACGCAGAATAAAATTATAAGTAGGTGCTGCTAATAAAGATTTAAATAATAAATAACAGCTCACACGAAACGACGATTAACATTGCTTAAAAGACTTTAATCATTTTCGAAATTGTTAACGCACGTGTAAATGTCAGATGAATTATTATAAACTCTCAGTAACAGGAGATACGAGGCTTGTTTTTGTGAACTTCCGTGAAAAAGAAGTAAAGCCTCGTGGACTACAATAGTTCATTGACCTCTGGCTTGTAATGCTAAAGGGTGCCACTTTGTATTAGGTGCGGGATTCGGGATAAGGCGTTGTCGGACTTGTGTGCCTCCAAAAGCACACCAAAATTTATGTACATTCTAACGTTGGATACGTAATTTATGTGATAGCTACTGTCTCCCATAATGGTGCAGAAAAAAAAAGATTAAAAACTATTTTCCTCCTTTCAGAAATTTGAATACGGAACTCCTTTCGACGTAACTAACGAATGTGCAAAATAGATTTGAATAAAAAATAAATGCAATTTGAAATTAGAATACGCTTTTGGCGGCATTTTGGTCGTTGTTAGATAATATTATGATTTTGGTAAAAATTTTGTATCGTTTGGCAGGCGGATGACCACCCCTATTCCCTTTTTAGTGTTTATGTAAAAACAAAGATAAATAACTATAAACATGGTAACAGTTATTATAAAATTCTAGTAGCAAGCTATCACATTCAGTGATTGATCGGTGCATACACGCGATAGTTCGTTTTTTAAAACCCAACTTTATTTTACATTTAGGTACAGCACTTCACTTCATAATAATTGGTCGATAAGTTTGTTACCTACATGAAACAGTAGAAATAATCTAATCTTAACCTTTGTGCTTTGTAGTCACCGTCATAATTTTCTGAGACTTTGAAAACCGTTGAGTCGGGCTTAGAATTATAAGCAGATTCAGGATAAGTACAAACTATAAAGTTTATCGTTCCATACTACCCACACCTTTATCTAAATCTGAGAGTACGTGATAATCACGTTATATGTTATAAAAAAGGCAGACGCGTAAAAAATACTCGTAGGTAATATTTTAAGGAAATTTTGATATTTATGATCAAAATTATGATAGGTAAAGGTAGTTATTTTAATTATATCTTCGATGCTGAAACAGGTTTGTTTATTTAATTAACAGGATAATAAGGAGATGAGTTCAGATGAGCAACGTAGAAATAATTGTAGTGGTCTTATAATATCTGCTACTAGAGTTTTTCATAAAGTTTTGAGAACTTGTTTTAAAAGTGTATTTTTAATAACATTATGCTGTAAGAAAGTTATTCAATGTAAAAAGCGTTTATTGAAAGAAGGCTTACAATTTTTTTTTTTAATTCGTCAAGATTTCATGAGACAGCACCCCCAAAAACTGAAACTCTTTCACGTTCAGGATATTTTTCGTCATTAAAAATTGATGTTTGCTTTCAGATTCTAAATAAACAAGATGGCCGCTCCAGATACTGTCGGGAGCCGAATCTGGCTCCTACTGATGCTGGTTCCGGCATTACAGATAATTTTACCAGTCTTTTCAAATCCAGGTGAGTTTAATTTGTTATAATACGATTTTCTTTACTATAAGTGCTAGTCTTAAAAAAAAATCCTTAGTTTTTTCTTACAGTTTAGATGAGGTAATCGTCACACAACTTATAGTTATAGTTTTTGTCTGAAATATAATGTTTATGCTGGGGGCTATATGTACGTCTGCGTTGCTAGGCCGGTTAGCCAAAACGATGTTTCAAAAATGAAGCTGTCATCATAAAATATCATTTTTTACCCATACAAGAAAAGCGATTAACATGTATTTTCAAATTATGTAATAGTCGGTTATTATCATGTTTTACGACTATAAACATTTCTTGGCTATTTAATTAGGCTATCATTCTACCCGAATATTATCCATAATAATATAATAAAACTATTGTGTGGGCGTTTACTGTAATTCGTAATAATCCATAAGTCCTACGTGATTATTATAAGCAGCCGGATATAAAACTGTTTGGGAAATTACACGGTTTATTAAGTTATTAGAATTTCATAATAATTTGCAATCGTATGAAAAACCTTTTAAAATAATTGGAATATAGGAAATAACCTATCATAAGATGTCATAATTAATACATGGCCATATATCTGGACCTTCCTACTTCAGCATTATGGACACATTTTGGCAATATAAACCGCAAATCTTCAATCAAACCCGTAATAGTAAATATTGTGTAGGTTTATGTTAAACTTCAATTAAGTGAAGGAAACGATAATATTATTGCTAGAGGCACTACAAACGGATGTACAAAACACGCGGATACAGAGTTGGCAACACGACTTGTACTATCTGTCATTTTCGCACAAAGCATTATGGTCCTTCATGTTAAAGCCCAAGGTCTTTATTACCTTACACGGGTGAATCCGGTGGAATAGTAGTTTATCTGTGCAACAAGGATGTGTACGGTACGGGTTACTATGTGATTTTATTGTCACCAAGTACATCCCGCGTGTAGATCAGTCACGAATCGCGATTACGAGCTTGTATATTTTATCGTTAATGCTCATAGAACATGAACAGGATTCACGTGGGATTATGTTGATCAACGTTTGCATAATATGACAATTCCGGATATAAAATAACGGATTCTATAGTCCTACCACTTAATAACCGGGGTTGCTGTTCTCTAAAATAGAAATAAATTCAAGGAACTCAAGCAGACATCGAGAATCTCACATTTCCCGATTTTCTTTTTTATTAAGAGTGTAGCCATCGTAAAACAAATGACAAATTACGAATGTCTATGAAATTATAGGTAATCCATGACCTACGATTTCCATTCACACATACCTTAAGATAAACATTATGCATAGCTACTCAACCATTACATGTAATCAAGGAAAATAGTAGATAAGCTATTGCATTGCACTGATCATTTACTTAGAGATCCTTGAAATGCATTTCACAACAATCGTGAGCGATGCCCTGTGGCGTATTCATGAATCACGGATTATTGTGTACCATTAGACGACTTAACGATAAACAATCGATTAAATTATTTATCCTGTGGATCGATCGTGCAACTGTAACATACTTTTTTTACTAAGTAATACATCACGGATATATCAACCAGTTGTGAATGTAGCGTGAGGGAGTGTCAGACCCTATTGACTAAAGCCTACAAAGTTTCTTCTTAAGCAATTTATATACCAGGGCCACGGTAACTCTTTCTAACAATCACGCAGCCCCGGCAGGCTTTGGCCCTACTGGGTTTGCTGATTCTCTTCGAGGAGCCCGTGGAACGCGCGCGCCGCCGACATGTGCAAACATATTATGCTTAATCAGATGCAGTGTTAACTTCCCACTGAAATAGTTATGTCAATTTTGCAATCAGTTCAGTGACTCAATAGAATTCTGAGCTTCTCTTTGCGAAAACATAATGTATGCGCGGTTTGACGTAGTAAAGTCATCAGCAACAAAGACTGATCGTACTCTGCATATTTAAATATAAAAAATGGAATGAAATAGATAGCCATTTCCTTATAAGATGATACGGAAATACAACCTGTTTGCGTGGACGCATTTGTTACACTTCCACTTAATATGAGTTTGATATCACGATCATTAGCGCTTGAACTCATTGTAGCGACGCGAGATCTTGACATTTTAGGCGCGTGCGCACCGCAGCAGTCACGACACCCGCCGAACATTTCCCCGCGACCTTGACTGCACTTCCGCTTCCTACAGGTCAAGGTCAAAACGTTTTTACGTGTTTATGAATTATTGCTGTTGTTTAATTGAATTTATAAATGGTGTTTACATTGTATGTAATTGAAAATTTAAACTTTATTTTTGTTTTACTAGTATGTAATTGTACTGTATAAACTCTTTCTCGTGATTCACTCTTACTTAGAGAAAAGAAAAATGGTATATTTCTCTCACCCATTTAGAAACTAACCTTCATAGGTTCGAAATTCACATCACATCAAAAACCTGTCTAACGTTGGTAAAGATGAATTAAGATATAAAGCATATAAGTACTTTATCATCTACTGGTAGTAGTTACCAACATTTTATGTTATGTAAATTAGCTTCATCGTAGAGAAAGTTTTCAGAGCGTAAGTATATGAAAATAACGAGAATAGAAAACATAGTATTAGAGGCGACGGTTTGTCACTTTCGTTTGCCGTTTGTCAGTATAACAGTTAAGATAGGTCACAGGTTTAATTTTAGGTGCAATTCAGAAACAAACGTTATTTACCAAAGAAACAATTAAACACGAACTTTCGAATCCTCCAAGAAGTAAGGTTAAGGTTGTATACCCATGTGACGTAAGCTATAATTTGATAATTGCAGCCGCAGCCCTTGACTCGCGCTGAACTTGCGTAAAAACTTAACCTCACATGCAGTTATTATTATAAAATAACTACACAGATAATGTACTTAATTAGCTTTGAGGAAGAATCATAAGTTCTAAGTGCAAAAGCTTATGCACTTTTTGCAAGTGCTCACGAATTTTTGTTTACATCAAGGAAGAATAACTAAAGCTTAAAGCTTGATAGATCCAAGTAATTGGTTAAAGCAAGTTACATATTTTTATTTCTTCAACGGCTTTAATAATGTGGTTAACAACCCTGATTGGTGGGAGGTCTCAAAAGATCGAGAGGTGTGGAGACAAAATGGGGAGGCCTTTGCCCAGCAGTGGGACAGTAAGGGCTAAGAAAAAAAAAACATCCGTAGGTATATCACAGAAAGTAAATTACACACTATGGAGTTATTTTACAGGACGATAATTTGTAAGAATCACTATGTTGGTTGTTTTCTTATGAAGCACTTGATTTAAAATATTAATTTTATAGTTAAACAAGTAGGTACTTATTTAGCAAGCATTATGTGGTCCGTAATAAGGGAATAAATCTTTCTATGGTAATAAAAATTTGCACCCGGTATGCATAACATTAGTTCCGTGTCTTGGCTGACCTCGGTCATATCTAAGTATGCCAAGATAGAAAAAGGAAAAGACGGGTAGGAAATGCTCAGTTTGATGTACTTTAACGAAAGTAAGAATAAATTTATCATGTTCAAATGTCTCTATGAAGTAAAACCAAAAATATTTGGAATAGTTTACTTCATAGACTAATAAACAAATGCCAGTAGTTAAGTGCTTAAATTTGCAAAAATAAATCGGATTACTTTAGCGATTAATCTTGCTTGTCTCGACTAACTAATAGCAATCATTTAATTCCGGGACAATTTTTGACATTTAAATGTCATTGCACAATACAACTACTGCAAATTAATTGACCGCTTCCTGCTGGATTGCTTATTCATATGTGAAATACCGCTTCTGTACTGCGGAAATGAACAGCAGATCAGTCATATCTATTACATTTTGTATCCATTCGCACGAGAACGTCATGCCAGCTCTATTTGGGAACAGACATACCTTAAGCGTTACCTATGCTTCAATGTACACTTAAAAGAAAAACTACTTCGAGATTACGTCTAAGATGAGTACAATTTATTCCAAAGAAAATAAAACCAGTTCAAAAACGGAGAATCACGTAAAGCACGCGGGTCGTGCGCACACGCCGGCGAATGCAACGCGCGTCGCTTCGTCGTCTACATGTCGCGATAGTGAAAGCTGAAGGCCGCTGACTAACGTAACTCCTCCGTCAACAGCCGCTATTTAGATAATCACTACAATGCACGCTTCGACAGATTCCCTTTTACTGGTAGATTATTCACTTTTGTACAATACTGTCACTAAATCCGCTTTAGAAAAGCTAAGGAATAAAATAAGCCGGTAATCTTAAATACTGCAGTCGAAGATTTCTCAGAGGAAAACGTTAAAATGGCAATCATGCCACAAAGATACGATAGTCCAAAAATTTAAGTAATAAATGAAATTAAAATCACATTCCATTAATATTTTCACACTAGTTTCTTCCTAGTACTGAGTTTTTGACCATGACATTAATCGTTTATTTGACCATGGAGACAACGCCTATTAATGGCGACACATCATGCAATCGAGGCTTAGTCGCCATATTTAAATGTAAACTCAAGTTGCATGCTTTTGTCTCTAGAATCCTCACAGAACACATGCATTTGGCAGGTGCATTTGTTGAAATGCAATATTTGGTAAACAATTAACCTATAGGTACGGCTCGTTATTGAACTGACACATGTATTCTGTTTATAAATAAGGTACTATTCAGTTCGAATCCTTCTATGGTACAAGGAAGCAACCTCCATTCATTAAGTCCTCATAATGCAATTACAAATGAATTATGATATGCCTTGTCAAATTCACAATAATGTGCAAAAACGACCACAACAGCAAGGACAGTGTGGGAGTATCCTTAGAGAATACACGGACTTCTTTGAATAACATAATAAATACAAGAAATAAGCCGCCGTTGTTTTGTAATCCTATAGTGACATAAGCGGATAACGACTTTGTGTAGGTAATCATAGAATTGTTGCAGCACTATGTAAATGCACTCATCACATACTTGTAAAGGCACTGAACATACCATTCATACATGGAATGTCGTTAATAAATATGAAATAATAATTACACAAGTTATTAGTGCAATTAGCAAGTTGATGCTCATACCTGTAGCTGGTTATATTAGTATTTAATGAACCGTACTTCCTGGTTATAAATATTTAAATAGTCATTAATAGTCGCATCATTTGACAGGTTGTACGTAAATAAGCACAAATGAATATCTTATTAAGATATAGCAAAAGTTTCCTTAACTCCTTCGTACACGCCTACATAAACACAATATTTGGCAAAAAAAAACCTACTACTGGAATAGTTTATTAACTGATTTCAAGAAGGGAGGCTCTCAGTTGATTCAACATTCGGATTACTCCTATACATATACAGGTAGATCACCTACCTGTCTCAAACCAAGAAAATATATGGGTATAATAATGTAGTAATTTACCCGCACAAGTTCGACCTTATTATTAACCCAACCCATTCAAGCTAAGCTAGTTCAAACGACTTGTTTTTATTGGTATGTAGAATTTAATAACCTAAAAATTATATATTCTCGTAAAATAAGGAGTTTATTCGTAATAATGTTTGACACAGTAATTTGTACAAGCTTGTTAAGCTAGCGTAGACTGCGCTGACAGCTGATATAAGTGGGTTAGTTAGTGAATAATACGTAACATGCATGCACACATTTTAATTTGCATTTAGTTATCTAAAATATGTAGGTATATTTCGCTAAACTTACAAAATAAATAAACGGTGTTTACTTATTTATTTGTCCTATGTGTGAATTGTGAAATAACAACTTTTTGAATGAGCTTTTCGGAAAAAAATAGGTGTAAAAATAATTCAGTAAATCATGTAGGTAGCAATGAGGGTTTTTGAAATTTTTTCTGCCACCGGGTGGCGCCACGTATGCGTCTGGTCCAAACAGCTGTCAAATAGTATGGAATTGTAGGTGCCGAACTTATTGTTTATTGAAATTCTGTTATATTGGAAGTGTTATTGATTTTATTATGGACTACGGTCAGAATAAGGTTTCCGAACTAAAAATTGAGCTAAGAGAGAAGGTGCAAAAGTCACTGGTACTAAGGAAAAGCTTGTTGAAAAATTTGTTAACACAATATGATTTAGTTTTTTTTATTTACTCAACCGCAATAGTAAAACAATAATGCAGTGCTTTAATTATAAAATAAAAAAAACACTAAAATCGTTCACTATTCATAGTAAAGATAAGCACTTTGACAGTTATTGGACCTGACGACTCGGTGCTGCCACCTCGTGGATTGCCATTTTAGAAAACCCTCATTCTTCTGTTAATACCTGTAGATCAGTGGGCGAAAACAAAATACGAATTCTAAACCAATTTATAAAGCTTTACTTTGTGAGGTATCCGTCCTAGAAGCAATAGGTTGACGTAAGCCTATGAACACGTATAAAATAATATTGTTTTTGCGTTACATGTAATTTATCCACTTTAATATTTGGGTCATAAGAACCCATTATCGCTTAATGTTTCCATTAACTGATACCTGTGATTACAAAAACTAGTAATTTGCGATCCGTGATGACGGTGGTTCCGTTTGATCATAAAAAGTAAATCCGGTACACAGACAGGATAATTAATATAATAGTTACATGTGCCACGTTTTTGCCCTAATAAAACTTTTTAGAATAAAATGAGATCACGCCAAACATTAGCTCATCACAATAACTTTTTTTTCAGTCACGGCACTAAGTAATTGGTGTATCAAATCGAGCGCTTTGTTAATCTTTGTAAGGTTAAATATCTATTTAAGGCTTACAAAGATATAGGAACAAAATATTCGTCGATCATTGTAAATTAATTAATGTACTTACTACAAACATGACCAGCAGACATGTCAATTGCATCAACCACTAATCAATATGGTTACTTTCGAAAACCTCAATTTTGCGATACAATCGATTTTGATCGATGATGCTAATAAAATCAATGACATGTTGCCTTCACTATTTGATTTACAAATACAATTAACCGGTTCACAAAACAAATGAGGTACCTTCTCTCTGTTTGCACTTGTCTATGCTCTCTCTAAAGCTTTCGACATGACAGCATTGACGACATAGTAATTGTAACGCTACATTCTCGATACATATTACGAAACTAGAGCACCTACGAGTACAGACGGAGATCTCTAATGTTTTATATCACACCCACAATGATACGCTGTGGTTCTGACAGCCTCGTTTACATTTATCTTAATTATCTGCGTTTCTTTTGTGTGCAGCCTTTCGCTGTCCGGATCTTTGTCCGATAAGAATAATTTATATGCACGAATTAGAATGCAACGGAGTATGAAATACGAATATGGGAACACGTGCACATGGTCAGGTACAATGCATATGAGTTCTAAATTGTTTATATTTATTAGGTTAGATCTGATTGTAAGTCGTATTCATAGATTTTGATCTTTCTCATTCATTATTTACTTGCCTCATGCTTTATGAGTTTCTTGTCACACACCTGCATTATAAGGTGTGGTTATTAAAGTTATACGACCATATTAATTAGTTATTTATTACGTTTATTACAGTGTAAAATCAATATGAAATCTATCACGCAAATATTGTTACTGCACTCATAACATAGTAATAAACTTGTATCTATTTTATTATCACTTTTGTTTTAATTTGAGGCTATTGCTATACAAAATTAAATCCCTTGTTACCGAGAAAATATAACGAAACATCCTACGCAACAGTTTTGCGACATGTAGCCCATAGCAGGTAATGAACATCTGAGGCAAAATGTGCATCCACTAAGCCATGTCATTAAACAAATGTCAGCACCAAAGATTTCCAATTTGTGTAATACCAGTACAAATTATTATAATTAGAACCTTAATAAGCTACGGTTACATACAAATCCGCCGCAGGTGGTTAATAAATAGAGGGATTATTATTTATTTGTCTTGATCTGTGGGTAACTACTACTTACAGTTTAATAGGTCTACCATACTAACTGAACATGTAACCGTGATGAATTATTAGCTCACCGTAAACTATGTCATGTCGCAATTCTAATAAGTAATATCATAGTTATTCTATTGACATTTTATAAAAAATTCAATCGATTATTGCGACCATAATTACTCATGAAACATACATGTAGTAAAAAATGCGCACACAGGTGTCCCAGCAACAAGCATTCGTATTTATATCCGTTTGTAGATAAGTACCCAGCTACGATAATTACATAAACTATGTTCGTGCTTAATTGGTTAAATAAATAAAATCATTACTTTTTTAATCTTCCACAGTTTATTTCAAATGTTCAAATCCTGTTCGAGAACTCAACAAAAAACTTTGTGTCTGTCTGCCGGCTTTAGGTATTTACTTTTTTTGGAATATGGATGTTGCTAGCCATTCAGTCGCCGATCTAGCACCTACCTGCCTAACTACCTACCTACTACTATTCGTAATTTGGTACATATGCCATGCTCTGTTTTATTAAATATAGGAATAGGTATCAAACGCAAGTTATGAAGTGCTTTTCAAGTTAAATCTGTTAAGTTTTTAATTTCTTAAGTTATGATTTTTAGATACGAGCTTTTTATAAACTCTAAGGATCTGCGGTAAAAATCTATGACTTTAATAAGTGCTTGTGACGGTAACATCATATAAAACGGATTACACATAAATTGTCCGAGTGTCATGTAGGTGTGACGGCGGTATGTCCTCGCAGCTGAGCTCTAGATTTAATACAATAATGTGTCTCCTTCTGACAGCTTGTAACTAATTTATGGTGTCAACCTCAAGTTATTTATGAAATATTTTATTGAGGTCTTTTAAAATATTATAGACTGTAGCATAAGCGCAATGTTACAAGCTCTATCTGGGTTTGTTAAGACTCATTGAAAACAAAAAGAAACCTAAAATAACATCTTGGGCAATTGTTTCAAAACTTATACAAGCTATACAAATCTCTATATCGTCTATAAGAAACTTATAACGTTATGTGAGGCCCATTATTTTTGTAGCACGATTCTCATAAACTTTAAGGGCCCATCTTTTAAATTGTGATATATCTTCTTTAAAAAGGGCAATTAGATAGTTAATTACATAAGTATCAGCACTCGAGCCAATTAAACCTCAAAGGAAATAATCACCACGTAATCTAACTGTTCTATAAAATTAACGATCCACGATGGAAACACTAGAAATATTTTACTAACAAGCAAATTATAAAATTACCTTGCTTAATAGATTCTGACCATTTCCATACATATGAATGAAGAACATCACATAAATAAGATGAATATTACAATTTTAGCATTTAAGTATTCGGTTTTCTTTGTTATAAAATGTAACATATACTAATGTTTATTAATTACCGATGCGGAACCGAAAACCAGCACAAAAGCAAATGCTATCTAAGAACGGATACTTACTTCTGGGTTATAATTTTAAGAGATCAACCTCTTGTATGCCGGGTGCGCGGTTCCACGCGAGAGTCAATTGATTTTCTATTGTTCTAATTAGCGGCAAACAATTAGTTAATATATGTATTTATAGTTAAAAAAAGCCCATATGTACATATGTATGAACAACAACTTTTAAGCTCAATATCTACGTAACGAGGAGCTCATTGCGATGCATCTCGGTTACAGCGGATAAAGCAAGGTCTCGATAGGAACGCTCGAGCACGCAACTAGCACGCGAACTATACGCAAAAACGCGCCGACTTTGTGCGAGTACCCCACTCGGTGCGTTAATTAACTATGCCTGCTAATAAACATTCTTTGCTATTCATTGTGGCACTTGGTTAACCACCCAGCTTGATTGTAGCCTATTTATTTAGATATTCATTACTGCGAAACTTTAACATAAAGGTCTTTTAAGGAGACACCATTCAATTAGTTACTAATCGATTAATTGAATGACGAATTAATTTTCCTTTATAATTTTAAGATGGGTTTCCATAGTCTAATGTTTGTTCTTTCTTTTCAGAAGTGTACTATGAGAAGCAGCGTTACGATGGCTGGTTCAACAACAGAGCTTACCCAGACTGGGGATCGGTCGGTGAGTAATTTACTTTCTCTAATGAAATTACCCGTTTTTTTAAACATTTCCAAATTGGGACTTATAAAATCAAACCTGGCTACAAACGTTCTGTTTTTTCATCGGTAAAAGATACATTTAGGTTTGAATATGACAGTGTAGCGTGTAATAGATAAATGCTGCAATTGGAACAACAAGATGGACGGTCCTTATTTCTTTTGGCACTTTTACAATCATTTTAAGTCCCATTTTCCTACTCAAATGTACAACTTCTAAATGTAAAATAAGCACACGAAGAAATTCCAGTTTAAGTCTAAATTAGACTACAGCTACACACAAAACCATTTACAAACATAACCGTAATCAAATCGCAGTAATATCAAACAATAGAATGTCCAAACACGCATGAGAAATGTGAGTAGTGTTGTAACACACTATCAAATAATCCACACGGTCAAATTCAATCTCTTTGTCAGCTGTCATTGTTTGAACTGACGTTAATCAAGTCCGATTCGGTTTAGCTGTTTGATTTATCGCCTTAACCTTGTTCTAATCTACTGCAGTTAATTTGTCGTCGTCCCCACCCTAATTTCTGTAGTATTTGGTTTATTCATGAAGTAGATTATAATCGTTTGGATTAAATTTTTGGTGTATTAAGAATGCTCCAAATAAGTACTGCTTTTAAAAATTAACACAGTTTTCGGTCGTAAACTTGATAATTTTATTCACTTTTCACTTCATATTTATACTTATAACATTTAACATGAAAATTATGAACTCATTTAAAGACTGCGTAGGATCATCGTTATATGTAGTATGAATTTTCATAATGAGATGTTCTAAAGAAATAGAAAATTGCTTCATGCTCTACAAATACTGAGTATCATCAAATGTCTCTGATTTTTTGCCATCCGGAACTTACATAACAAGTTTCGATTAACTAGAACATCTTAAAAAGGCTTGCAATGTCTTTACAGATAAGATATGATATTAATGACAGCACTTATTTTTTGGACTCTCATTCAACATCAATACATTCGTAATTTATGTCCATTGTGCACATATAAGTGGTTAAATATAGCTATTATTGCATATTATGATGTCGGACCACGTTTCACTGGTCTTAATACAAGCATTAAGTGCATTTTATATCTTTAAGCTTTTTATACAGAACGATAATAAAGTCGATAGTATGACATATGCTTTTTATGCAGTTTGAAAAGGTTGAATTCATAAATACCTTTCCATAGGCAGTCATCGTAAACTTTTATATTGGTAATATATAGTTTACTGATTACATCCGCATAGTACATTTTCTTGTGCATATATGGTTTTAAAAATAAACTCAATTATTAGAAATCATATTTGTAATGGAATGTAGGATATAATATCTATATCTATAAAAAATCCGAAATGGTTCCTATTACCTATATAAATTTTTGCTCAGTATGCACACGTTTAATTTATTTATTAACTCTGATGATTGTTTTATCTGATGACAGTAGCAGTTTTGTGGTCCCTGAACTACTTTCGTTATGATCACACGATTTATGGAAACTTGTCTTCAATGTGAGTGGGAACTACTTTATATTTTTTGTGTGTCAATAATGGAGCAGAGTTACGTAAATGGTAAGCGCCGGCATTGTTAAGCATGACTTCAATATTTATCAACTACCTTTTGGAATATACGAGCGACTTAAGTTTAGTATGGATATCTTTTTTTGGAACGTTTTCCCTTTATGATGCCGAGACAACTTAACGTGAATAATATCGGCGACATGACGCACCGCAAACAACTGTTGAATGCAAGTAACACATTTACTGATTTCTTGGAATCGGTAACACATATTTCTAATACCTGCAAATTTGTTTTTACTAAGTTACTGAATTCAGTCAACAGCGAATTCTGCGAACTCTGATGGTAAATTATGGCATATTTTAAACTTAAATAAATGCCTCGAAAAACATAAATATTTCCCCAAAATTGTAATATTCGAATATCTGAAACACCAACTGATTCATTAAAGTTCCCATAAGAGGCAGGCATGACTGTCGTCTGGCAAAACGCGCGACGAATGCCATATTAATTAAGCGTAAACTAAAAAAAATATAATTTATTGCCTTATTTGTGAATGACCAGTTAAAACAGCCTCTGGGTGGTGTATAACTCTAATTTATTTATGCTACTAGACGCTGTGCTTTAAATTGAGTTGTAGCACTTTGGTTATTCATTACTTAACAATATAGTGATTATAATGGAGTAATTAAAGTAATTTTCTAATTTCTTTTCAATTTATTCAGCGATTCACTAAATCAAAATTACATTCATCCATCAAAAATCTGTCTATAGAATAATACCAATAGCATGTAGCAAGTCTTTCATGTTCATACATAATCAATTCAATGTTAAAATCAATACGTCTTATAGTTCAGCGAATAGATTTTATCTTTTCAATTTACTTTACATTGAATAGAGATTTTGTAAGATTTATTATTGCCATGTGTTTATTGACTATACAGTTCACGTTTATGATAATTTGTACATAAGCATAATACATTTTAATTGTTGTTTTACATGATCTTTACTTTTAATAAATGCGCGGGCTTTTCACTTTAAAACTGCAGAACCTTCATAGAAAGATAGTCTAACTAAAACCTGAGTAACAACATAAGCGACTTTTCAGCCGGGTACCTGCTGTAGTTGCCTCATTACACCGGTGGAAATGTGAGAAACAGTTAGTTGAAATATTAAAGAAAAATATTATATCAAAAGCTCTTTAATAAAAGATATCAACGCGCACACAAGGCATAGGAAAACCTCGACTTACTAGTATTCATAGCCTTTTTTTAACTACGGATTAAAACTTTTTAAAATTATTATTTACCGTTACTCATTTAATTAAAAATATGGGAAACAGCAATAAATATAGAAAACCGCAAATATGCAGCAACAGCCTCGCTAAAAGCGGTCAACGCTAATCTTTAGAGCTCGAGATTACCTCATCGGTTCCAATATTTATTGATCCATTTAATCGAGTCATCTCAAAGTCGTGACTTGTACTACGATTGATGATACATTAGGACTAGGACCAACTGTTGTAAAGCTTTCTGTTCTAGTAAAACAAGTTTAGATTCGTGTTTTTGTAAGATTTTAATTAACAAAAAATTAAGTGTTAGTAAATTCCTAGTTATTTTGAAGACCTAAAACCTGATGAACAGCTATATTTTTTTGAAGGTTATCTTTATATTTAATGAATATCCGAAGTTAGATATATCTAGTAATTAAGTTAGGTATGTGTAGAACTATTAATTTAGGAAAACTACTGTGTCATAGGCAATGTTAAAAATATTTTAACTTGTTATAATATCAAATACAGTTAGAAGTGGTTGACCTACTGAAACTGTAAAAGAGACCTCGTGAAGTCACGATGCTCGGTAGCCGAGCTGACCTCTTGCATAACGCGGTCAACTCGTGAATCTACTAACACCGCGGTAAGGTATCTCTATAGAAGCCTTATTAATTTGTCATCCACAGTTGTGAAATTAATACGTATTGGTTAAACCTTTGGACTGGATTCCATTTAAGGAAAATTAATATCGTGCTGTACAGGATTTTCCTTCATAAATATTGCAAACATTTGACGTTGGGTAAAACAGTTTGTTAGTTTACCATTGTCAAGGTTCTCCGAAATTTTAGAACTGTATTATCATAAATAAATTTTACCGCCTTATATCATCATAACAAAAACTTAAATTTTATGTAGGTAAACGCTAGTTTATATTTCATTCAACATCGTGCTGTAGATTCCAAGAAATAAGTATGCCTATACATCACTCACTCTCACTGTACTCGTATAGATGATAAATACTGACAAGATCTGTATCGTATTTATCTATCATCAAAAGTTTCACAACATCAATATTGATCGACAGAACTTATTGACATACTAGTATGCATATCTTTGTAGGAATCGTAGCAACATGCGACAGCCTTTCATTATAATTAAAATTAATTAACTGCCAAGATATAATAATTAATTAAATTAGATTGTTCATGTACCGGTCCAATTCAATGTCTATTTGAATTAATACAGATTTATCTATGTATAATTTGGCTTAGTTAAAGCCCTCAGGGTACCTACTGAAAATATAAACCCACGAAAAAGGCAGTATATAACTGTGAGACAAGTTGAAAAAATGCCACAATTATTTAGCAGATTATTCTCAGATTACGTTGTATCACACGCTTTCTTTTCATGCCACTCCTTTTACGTTTGGGAAAATATTTTTATATCCACGACCAACATTAATATGTTCACATTCAGTAACCACATTAATATAACAATACTCTTAATATTGTTCTCACAATTTTGTTACATAAAATCTTTCCGATAAACGTTGACGTAAAAGTTATATGATTATAGCATTTTTAAAACATTAAAATTAAGTCTCATATAATGCTATTAGTGTATGTATTGTATCGTGAGCAATTTATATTATCGACTATCGATAATCAAGCGATAATGACTATGATAAGCGATGAGTATAATGGCGTGGTGCAATTTGTGTGCCATTCGAAATCTCCTCGTTCCTAATTCGTGGTTCATGCAAAGACACAAGTTGCACCACTAATCATCACGCGCGAAATCGTGAAACTTTACGGGATGGTTGGAGTTTCTCGCAATACCTAGACTAAGTCTAAGACTCACCTTATTCAAAGCCGAACCTAAAAGTCAACTCCAAAAAATAAATGTTATCAAACCGAAAAGTAAAAATATATAGCTTTAAGTAACACAATATTTTTAAGTATTACGAAACGATAGTTTTCGATATTGCTGTTTAATTATTCAAATCGTATAAAATTAATAACAACGAATGCCATATAAAACCACTTAAAATGCGTTCGCGTTCGATTACAAAGTATTTGTAAGTTTACATAAATTAATTTGAATCATGACATAAACTTTATGCGCTTTTAATTTTACGATTATATTTTAACAACAGTCCTCAGGCTACTGAGCGGCTTCTGATATTAAGAAATCAGTACAACATTATAAGGGCGCTTATTTTTTAAAAGTAATTTTTGGATTTTAATTAGGCTGATTTTAGTCTCACGCTCACCGTCAGCGCTCATAGCTCAGCGCGTAGTTTGTCTGAACATCGTCTGCGCTGACAGCTACGTGTCATTTAAAAACGCTTCATAGAGTTTGATATATTTTCGGCCGTCGGCGCTGATGGTCAGCGCGTGATCAGCGTGACTGTAAAATCAGCCTTAGGTATACAGAAATTGACTTTACGAATTCCAAGTTCTGTATTCCGCTAAAGCCTTACGGCACGTTAAACATTTCGTAAGTTATATAAAATTAACTGCTATCCCTATTCCCCTCTATCTAGAATAAAACGTTTCCTTTCAATCTGAATATTCATTTTCATTCCATTTGAATGCAAATCCAAAATTATTATTACCCGCGTTACCTCTTGACACGGTATATTATACCAATTAATTAATGTCACCTTAATTAATTTACGTTAACATGCGCATAATAATTCTAGTCTAATTAATTTTACGCCTCATCTGGTCGAAGTCTTGTCAATGAACATGTAATAATGAAATTCATATTGATAGTTTATATGTATGCAAAACCACATTATAATGATGTAATGTGAAAGTTAGAAAATATTGGTTCGGATCTTGAAGCAAATATCTGATCAATCTTACTGATTACATGTTTTGTAAATTCTAATAAGTCAATTTCTCCTCGTCTCTTATGTACTCTCTAAAGTACTCCTCTTATGTACTCTCTTATGAACTCTTCTCATGTACTTATTTTGAAGATCAAGTTCAATCAAATACTTAAACTGCTACTCTTGATCTAGTAAAAATATTACACTATACAGAATATACAGCCATGGACTCACATATATCATTTATTAATCACAGGACCGATCGTGACCAACTGTGTAATTAATTTTAAAATATATGAGCGTCTAAAAATATTATATGCATTAACTGCTACCTACCAAGTAGCGGTCGTGAGGCAAAATCTGAAAGACAGGACACGTCAGTAAATTGGAGCAAAAATAAAAGCGTCAGTCGCCGCTCTGTGGTTTTCAATGACCTGTTAAACGGTCACTTGATTTTGGGTAATTACAGGTGTTTAAATGTGAATTATAAAATTATGAACGGTTATTACATAGTTATTAATAAAACAGAAAGCTTAGTCACTCGCCAAAACAGTACGTAGGCTACTTATAGTCCCAATGTGACATGTACTGCATTCGAAACTTTAACTTACCTAGTTCTTCCTTATTTGTAGCAAATAACAGTAAAAAGCCGCACCATAATGTGATACAAACGACTATGGAAAGGCAATAAACATTAAATTATACGGAATGATTAATGTAACCAGTAACCGATTCGAAAATGTGAAAATATATCAACTCGCGTTGTACCTGATAAAATAAGTACATAAACATCGATTTCACATTTTTGAACATAGATAAGACGATCTACAGTGAACGTTCACAGGAATTCAGACTGAGAGGAGGATTTGTTACCCAATACTGAGCATTCTCCGAGAGCTTTGATTTAACAAGTGAACGGGTACATTTACTTCTGGTACCTAGTCGGACCAATTATGGAGTTTATCTGAAACCGACTTGCTGTAACTTTCCGAGATATCTCCAGTTTCTTCAACGTAAACATCAATTTTAGTGATTCGATCAATAACTTGCCTGTCTATCTGCCAATATATTTCCTCAAAACTAGAAATCAAAATAAGAAACGAATTAAATTGCATGAGAATAAAGATAAATCCGCTTATAGACGTTTGTCAATTCATGTTTGGGTAATGAATGCGAGGACTGACTTTTTGCACTAACATAAATAACTTAAAGTCTATCTGATGCTTAAAATCATGATTCATATTGTAAATATCTGTTAGAATTTCTGCAGGCGTTCGTATTTCGAACGATGCTTTAAAGACTTGAAAGTTGCAATTAATAACGAGATGGGACCTATTATTATAAACAGTGCCGCTAAACATAAGAATATTTTTGCTAGATATTTGACTTTATGATAAGATCAAGAGGCAATTACTACAGTAATTTAATTCAGTCCCTTACCCACAGGTAGTCGACTCACGCGCAAGACGCCAGCGTCGTACGCTGATGGAGTTTACATGATGGCGGGTGTCGACCGGCCTGGAGCCAGGACCTTATCCAAACTCTTCATGAGAGGACAAGATGGACTGCCTTCACTAGCGAACAGAACAGCCTTGCTGGCTTTTTTTGGTAAGATGTTACTTATACAATAGCATTAACCCCTGAGTCTGAACGTTATCTGCCACTTAAGTGGTCCTCTAATCCCGTGCCTTGGCTATCTCTGTTCAGATATAAAAATGAAGGAGCGACATATGACATGATAATGAGATTTTGAGCTTGTGTAATATTTTAACTTCACAAAATACATCAATAACCTTTCGAAGACCAAATTAACTGCGCAACCATGTACTTTGTACCCAATCGTGCTTGTAATACAATGCTTGTCTTAAAAGATGAATTGTTACAGGTCAAGTTGTGACCGGCGAGATCGTGATGGCATCTGAGTCCGGCTGTCCAATCGAGCACCATCGCATACCCGTGGACAAATGTGACCACATGTATGACCCTGAGTGCAACGGCGCCAAATACATGCCGTTCCTTAGAGCAGCCTACGACCGCACTACTGGCCAGAGTCCCAATAGTCCGAGAGAACAGGTTAGATCACTTAAACTTTTAAAACAAATTAATTGGTAATTTATAACCTTATAGAAAATGGTAATATCGCACTTGAATGCCACACACGTGCTGCCATTTATGATAAGGCAACACGCCCATTTTTGAGATGCATTAAATTAAACCTTTGACGTTGACTATTCTATCCATTTTAGTATAGAACTACAGATATTCAAAAAAAGCTGCTATAAAACTAGTTTGCTAAGATATCAAATCACGTGTATTCTGATATGGATTTTAGACAAAATGCAATTAATAAACATACAAATGATTCGCAGCGTTGTTTTCCTACGCCGACTGCTCATAATCTTATTCATTTATTTTGTGTGCCTTTATAATTTATTGGATACTTCAGAATTTTGAACACCAATTAAAAGTATAATACTATAGGTAAAATAAACATCTCAAAAGAGGCTATCCAAGTAGGTGGTACGTACTCTGGTACCTCATTACATACCTACAATCTAATGAGTGACGATCTGCCTTTTTAGGATCTCTGATTAAGTAATTTGTGTCATGACAGCATTTAAAATATGTAGCTACAATTATAGATATATCTTGTTTACTTAAGTATTGAACTAAGTTAACTACTTATAATTTACCTATGTGAGAGTTTATACCTATGTATACATGGTGATGAACACGCATGAACTCTTTTACAAATGTCAAGAATTAGACTGCGGCTTATACATAGTAGGATAGAGTCAAAACCTATTCTGCACAAAGTCTATTGTCACGCTTGATAAAATAATTCAAAA
Source organism: Helicoverpa armigera (assembly GCF_030705265.1). NCBI lineage: Eukaryota > Metazoa > Arthropoda > Insecta > Lepidoptera > Noctuidae > Helicoverpa > Helicoverpa armigera. Next base: position 6,021,655 of record NC_087127.1, on the reverse strand, counting down.
TTCAAATACTATGAGCTTATAAACCGTTACAAATGCGAAGACCACATTTACCGAAATCATGATGTCAGTATATTCAGTTATGGCATTACTATTCAGAAGTAATCGATAGCATTGATCGCTACATCATCGATAAGTTAGAGAACGTCCACCTACACATCACTCGACTCGGTCAAGCTTTCAACATTTGAATGATGACTACACAATTTGATTTATTGAACAAGTGCAATATTAAATACTAAACAAAGCATTAAAATAAAGGCAATAATTAAGTCAGACCGGCGGGCAAGTTGCAAAAAAAACCGTAATTAATTGCAACTATTTATTAAACTTATTACAATATTACATTAAAATATATGGTAGATGACAATTGTTCGAAGTTGGAAACAAAAGTGAGGAAATATGTGGAAATTGATGCCGCCGTCCGGTGGCCTCCTTGTGTCACGTTGAGCAGCATCAGCGGTTTCGTTCTTGTTGCCTGGCTGACGCAATGTTGATTAGGTATTGCATAAGTTTCCCTTAATTTGCGGATTCTGTAGAGTATTGGTACTTAACATCTCCCTCCCGAAGATCAGCGACTATTGTTTGACAGGTTCGATAATAGCGCTGATAATCTCGGCTGAGGTGCAGCCGTATGATTGTTAATCTCAGCATAGACTTCGCCGCTTTCAATCTCATTGGTTTGATGTTCAGTAGTCGTTTTCAGTGAACGCCGGTTTAGGTATCTTCGTATCGCGTAGCCGATGCCCAGTGCACTTGCACCTAATAGTACAAGGTATAACGGCGTGATAGTGTAATACACGCTATGAATATCGGTTTGATTTATTTTCAACGGTGTTTCCATAGATATTTCTTGGGTAGCGACATGGAGGCTGCGGAGATCTGCAGAGTTGAGAGTTAATTTTCTGGCCTCTAGGTTGTAGATGGCTTCGTCTTGAAATGGAATGTTCATAATTTTGAGTACTTGTCCTTTGATGCGGTCGTTCTTATTTGCCAAAGTGAACGCTGGGGTTTGTGCAACGCAGCCCTTTGGAATGGTGATTAGATAGCTTCCTTGTACGATGTTATATTGAGTTTCAGAACAAGATAAACGAATCTTTGTAGGTGTAGGAAAGCTCACTACATAGTGACGATCGTCGAGTGCTTCCACAGCTTCCGTCTTAAGTTGGGCAGTGGTGAATTGGCAGGATTCGTCAACTTGCTGCGTAGTTATCAGATGGTGGATGCAGTTGCCTTGGTTCCTGTAGCGGTGGTTTATGTTATCCTCGCAGAGATAGTATTGGCTGGACTTCGGGCATTCTGCCTCTATGTACATAAAATCTTTGTCATGAATTGCCAGGAGGGGATAAGACGGGATTAATACTTTATTATCTTTGTTAGGTATTAGGGATAATTTATAAAGATCGTAGGTAGAGGGAAAGACAACCGGGAGTTTAAAAACCAGTATTAAGTTCTGGCTGCTATAGTAATAACCTAACTTAATAATATCAAAATATTCTCTAAAACTAATATCCAGTACTTGTTCTCTTCCATAGAGAGCAATCAACTGTTCTATCATTCTATTAAACATATCTAACTTAAACATAAGGAAATGCGTGCTCTTCGCACGTATAAAAGCTAGTAAATTTTCTAACCTAAGTAGTTCGTCGGATAATGTTTCAATGTTATCGCCTAGCATTAATAAGAACTGAGCCAGATGGGCATATTTAACTATGTCTTGTTCGCTACGTAAATTACTGGTTGAAATGCTATCTACGGTGTCCTTAATTTTATTTTGGTTCTCTATTAATCTGTGCAGAATATCCGAATTTTCAGACATCCAGTGTTTGTTTAAACTCACGCGATTATTCAGTTCTGTAACGATTTTATTGTCATCTTCCTGTAAGGTTTTAATAGCGTTATCATAACGAATGGCGTCACTGTAATCTAAGTTTCCGGAGATGCTCTTAATAACAGAACCTAATCCGTCTATAAGGCCTCTTTTAACGCGATTAGACTGAAATAATTCTAGTTGGTCGGATAATAATGAAATTTTACTATTAAGATGTTCTAAGTGTGGTTCATATAATGATAGCGTCTTATTATGGAATTCGGGTGAAATATAATCTAATTGTTTCTTAACTACATCTATATTCTTACGCATTACATCTAACTTAACTGGTTGTATGAACGAATGATAGTGGGAAATAATCTTGGCCTTTCCTAGCATGAAAGGCAATATGCCAGGTCCATTATCCAAACTATTTAATATTATCTCTTCCGCTTGGGCCAGGCTCAGGATCAGCGGAATTATCCTGTAACAATCGGGAACTGTTAGGAACTCTTTTCAGACGGGACTTAGCAACAGGTCCACGTTTCTTTTTAGTATAAATATGGATCGGTAAGTCAGCTAAAACAGTATCGCACGTAAATCTAGGGGCTAATTTCTGCCGGTTAGCCATAGGGTTCCGTACAAAAATTTGCTGATTTGGGCTATACTCTTGCTCGGGCTCCCTATCTTTATTAATGTTCTCGGTAATACGTGTACGGTCGTGAAGCGATGACTCATTGATAATTTCGTAGACTTTCTGCATTTTATTACGGTGTTCTTGTGAATATAACTGTAGAATATTATCCGAAATATTAATATCTAACGGATCACGTGGATCTAAATGGCCGGTTATTATATCTAAAGGTTTACACTTCGTAAAACTATGAATAGAGCTATTGTAACCTAGGATCGCATATGGCATCAAGTTGATAACGGACTCCCCACGGTGCTCTAATTTCAACACGCGCAGGTGTTCTAATAATGTGGAATGTAATCTTTCCACCATGCCATTTTCATTGGGTGTATATGCCAAAATTTTATGATGTTGGATTTTGTGTATTCGTACAAACTCTAGAAATAATTGATTAGTGAATTCCGGGCCTCTATCTGTTACAATAGTTAAGGGAATTCCGTGATGGGTACTGAATACTAAAAGAGCTTGGATGACACTAATTGCTGTTGCGTCCTTCAAGTGATAAGCCTGAGCATATTTTGAAAAAGCATCAATGATTGTAAGATACTTATGCGTGTCGACACTTAAAAGATCAAGATGGACTATCTCAAAGGGCCTAGTTGGAGGAGGTACGATATGAAACTTCTGTTTTACTGGATTTCTATCGTACTTGGCTTGACCACAAATATTACACTCATTTATGTATTTCATTATGTGCTCTTTCATTTTAGGCCAATAATACTTGCTAGATAAAGACATGTAACACTCGTTAATCCCTCGATGGTTTGTCTTACCTTCGTGGTAATTGCGAATTATCTCCTGCTGTTTAAGGTAATCTTTTACGTTATCTAACTCGACCTTTGTCAATACTAAATCCATGGATGAACTTTTGAATTGATTTTGAATAACGGGAATAATTTCGTACATAGCTAATGCGGGTTTAATGAGTATACCGGTCTTCACCTTGGGGTTGACATATTCCTTAACGGCATTTACTATATCTTCTTCAAGGTTATTTTTAGAAATCTGAATATGTGTCCTAACATGCGATTCAAACGGCTTCGAAACGGAAGGGCGGCTCTTTACGTCATCGACAACTGTGAAAACAATTTGCTTATGATATTTATTGAGGGGAAAATCCGATATAGGTATTTCTAGTATCGGGTTCTCTGCATCAGTGTGTACCGTAGCAGTCCGTGAGTTATCTAACGAAGGAGGCTTTTCGGTAGGGTTAGCGATAAGCGAGCTAGTCTCTTCATTATGTAATTCAATCCGTGATAACGCGTCCGCATTTGTATTATATCTACCCTGTTTGTATACTACCGAAAAGTCGAACTCACTTAGTTTAAGTCGCCAACGTGTGAGGCGCGAGTTGGGTTCTTTGATATTCATAACCCACTGCAAGGGTCTATGGTCCGTTACAATTTTGAATTTTCTACCGAACAAATACGGCCTAAAATATTTTGTAGCCCAGACGATCGCCAGTAACTCTTTCTCGATCGTACTGTAATTAATTTCACTGGTATTCAAGGTCCGAGAGGCATAGGCAATCGGCTTATCCGAACCTATGGTACCTTGCGATAAAACGGCTCCAATGGCCAAATTGGATGCGTCCGTGGTAAGAATAAATTCTTGAGTAAAGTCCGGGTATCTTAGAATAGGATCATTAACCAATAGAGTCTTACATTTTTCGAAACATTGAATATAATTTTGATCTAGTGTAATTTTCGAACCTTTCTTTAAACACTGAGTCAACGGTTTTGTGACCTTCGCAAAATCTGGTATAAATTTCCTATAGTAGCCAAGAAGTCCTAGGAATCTCTTAATCTCAGTGGGGGTTTTAGGAAGCGGATAATTTTTGATTGCCGATATTTTATCCGGGTTAGGCTTTATTCCGTCTTTGCTGATCACATGACCTAAATAAGCCGTCTCGAGTTTGAGAAACTCGGACTTGTCCATCTGGATTTTAAAGTTGGACTCACGCAATCTGTTAAATACTTTTTCCAGGTTGACCATATGTTCCTGTAATGACGTGGAGAAAACGATGACGTCATCCAAATACACCAGGCATATGTTATTTTGAAGGTCTTTTAACACATTGTCCATGACCCTTTGGAAAGTGGATGGACTGTTCTTTAAACCCATCGGCATTCTCAAGAACTCAAAGTGGCCATGCTCAACAGTGAACGCAGTTTTGGGAATGTCCTTGGGGTCCATTTCCACCTGGTAAAATCCGCTGGCTAAATCTAACGTGGTAAAGTATTGGCAATTACCTAATTTGTCCAAAATATCTGCAATGTTCGGGATAGGGTATTTATCATCCAAAGTTTTTTCATTTAATTTCCGGAAATCTATCACTACTCGCCATTTAGTCTTGCCCGAAGCATCAGCCTTTTTGGGTACGACCCATATAGGTGAGCTCCACGCAGAATCGGATGGTCGGATTATTCCTTGAGCTAACATCTTACTAATCTGTTCTTGGACTTCTTGCCTATGCACAAAAGGATAACGATAACTTTTAGTGTGAATAGGTATCTCATCGGTTGTTTTAATAGAGTGTTTGATTTGGTTAGTAAATGTTAAGTTCTCGCCCTCTAAATAAAATACGTCCGCATAACGCGAGCATAGTAATTCCAAATTAATGCGCTCCTCTTCATTTAAGTGACTAGTGCGCAAACGCGATAGTACTTCCTTTACGCGCTGGGGCACTTGTTCGGTGCGCTTGCACTCGTGATTATAAAGCTGCGCACACACCGGGCGGTCCATAGAAAATATAACGTCGTTTCGAGTGGGGTTACTCACCTCCACTATGCCTCTATGGTTCTTTACGGTAGTTAAACATTCGCTAATATGACAGTTTGAAATAACCTGCTCTGGAATAATAACTTCCCCGTCTTGAGAATTAACTGGTAACCTAACTAATTTGGAAGAATTGGCAGGTATTATTCCTTCATATAAATTTGCATTTCGCGAGTCATAAACCTGTATGGGGTTGGATGCATTTTTAGTAATTAAGGATTTAGTCTTAAAATCAATAGTAGCTTCCCACTTATCTAATAAATTCGAGCCGATCAACCCATCGAAATAATCGTGAAACTTGTAGACGAATAGTGTGACATCGTCCTTATCATTTATTTCTGGGAAACACGGTATAGTTATCGAGTAGTCACTACGCGTCGCCGCGTGCACATTACAAACTTCAACCGGATCATATTTCAAATCAACATTAGAGAAATAAGTTTCTAATGCACTAGGACAAATAAAAGATTCGTTAGCGCCTGTATCAATCAAAAGCTTTAGAGGGGGGTCCTTGATTTGCAGATATGGTAGTGTGCGTTGGGTTTGAAGGTTGACCTCTATTTTGGTTTGTCTGATTTTTGAACCATCTGAAAATCCTCGCTATTTGTACCTGAAGGGCCCGCGGGTTCATTAGAGTCCTCGGTAGCTACATCATACGCTATTTCCGGTTGTTGATAGCACACTTGATCATAGTCAGAATAATAGTTCTCAGTATAATAATCACTAGGTTCGTAATAAGAATAGCTACCGCTATAATAATCATCATAGCCGTAATAATCGGAACAATCATTAAAATTCATCTCCCTTGATTTAAAATAGTTGCTAGGCGGCGGGTTACCCGACCTAGACCAGTCATGTCCTTTCATAGCGTTAGTGGGTGGCAACGGTTTTGACACAAAGTGGCTAACACCACTCATAGGTCGCTGCTGTTGGGGGTTGCCTTGCGGTGCCGTATTACGGGGCGGAAATGTAAATGCATTGTTCTGATTATAGTTATTAGGTGCAGCACGGAACATCTGCTGAGTGCGTGATACACCAGGCTGGATCTGATGGTTAAAATTAGGTCGCCATTGCGGAGGTCCTTGTGACATCATCGGCTGTCCGTAAGAATGCCTTGAAGGTCCCGGCATATTAAATGTAAACGGTTTAGGTGGCGGAAGATTGAAATTTTGGTTATGAGATAGTTTATGTGACGTGGCTTGTTGAGTTATTTTCTTATCAGGAATTTGGCTGTTACGTTGTTGTAGATAAACTACGTTTTGCTCCTCATGAACATATTCCAACGCCTTCTCAATACTTTCAGGTCTCATGCAACGGATACGTGACCCTAACGGGTCTCTAAGGCCGCGTACAAAAGATTGTAGGGTTAACTTCTTGTAAAGGTCCCGCTTTGCATTGACAGTTGTAGCTAAGTTTTCATGCAGAGTAACATATGTCATTAGAGTGCTAAATATGTTCTGACAACGCTCATAAAATTCTTGAGGGCTGTCAGACCCTTGAGATAATAGCGCTAGATCGTTATATAAAGCGGTTTCATCCCTTTGGTCAGAAAAATTATTGACAAGAGCTTTACGTATGCCTAACCAATCTGATGGGACACCATTAGAGTTAATCAAACGTGCGGCGGGGCCTGTTACCTTATTTAGTATTCCGTTAATTAGAGCAATCTCATGCAGTTTATTCGGGGTTTCAAGTTTCGTTACAAACTCGTCTATTAACTCGTCACACAACCGAATAAATCTCGTTAGAACATTAACATTCCCGTCAAATTCGGGTACTAGTCTAAGAGCCTTAAATATATGGTCCAAATCGGCCATTTTATCTTCACTTAAATCACAACTCGAATTTAACTCTCTATTTAAGTCTATAGCACTATTTCTACTACTCTGCCTACTCTCTAACCTAACACTCCGCGATTCTCTCGGATGGAAAATCTTGGAAAAGTTTAAGGACAGGATAGCTTAAAAGATAAAGGATGAGCAATCCACTAAAAGATCTTAGTGTACTCACAGTTTCATTTTCGGCCTTTCTGCTCGTATCGATGCTCGGATACCCCTGCTGCTGCTGGTCTCGACGTGTAGATTCGGATACTCGAAATCGGTCAGCCGCGCGGGACTTCGGTCCGATTTTAGGGGAAATCTTGACGCGACACGTACCGAATATATTTCGGGTATCCTACCGACTGCGCCAATTAAGTCAGACCGGCGGGCAAGTTGCAAAAAAAACCGTAATTAATTGCAACTATTTATTAAACTTATTACAATATTACATTAAAATATATGGTAGATGACAATTGTTCGAAGTTGGAAACAAAAGTGAGGAAATATGTGGAAATTGATGCCGCCGTCCGGTGGCCTCCTTGTGTCACGTTGAGCAGCATCAGCGGTTTCGTTCTTGTTGCCTGGCTGACGCAATGTTGATTAGGTATTGCATAAGTTTCCCTTAATTTGCGGATTCTGTAGAGTATTGGTACTTAACACAATCATTCAATAATTCAGTTATTTTATTAGTCAATCATGTTAACATTTAGTTTTTAATTTCATATTTTTTTACACAAACGTGGTGGTCTAGCCTTGGATAAATCAATCTTTATAAATCATATTATTTATGACTTAAGTAAGACTTTAATAAAAAAAATATTTGATTTATTGTTTTCATTGTCTAACAGCACGTTTGTTTGCAGATAAAACAAAAATCTAAGCTCACCGACTCAAAGCATTGTTTTCAAATCAAACACATTGTTTGCACAACGAATTCTAATTACGAAATCACATATTTTTACGTGTAATGTAAACTCGGCCTAACCTCCGACGGACCGTGCTCATCGAAGGCCGAATTCCAGGCAATAAAACTTAATGGTAGTATAACCCAGATACACCCATCACATGAATGCAGCGGCAGCCTACAAATATGTCCCTACGAGCGAACCTTACCTTAAAACTACAAGCCGCAATAGGAATGTTAATTGGCATTTAATTGCAGCAAGTTTGATCAACTATACACGAGTAATCTCAAACAACTAATTCTGAACCGACTGCATTATAGGGATGTGGGCTTAAGCTTACAAAATAAGCCTACCTCGAATCGTGAGCTATTTGAGTTGTACCATAAAATGATTCCATGAATAAATTAGCAATACCAAATACCTGATGCATTATTCAGCTGTCAATTCTGTGCACTACTCTTTAAATGATTGTAACTCCAAGGAATTTTAAGTATAGTCATCATACTGTTAAAAGGATCAAGATATGCGAACAAGCACATTACTGTGTCAATATACCTCTGGATATCAATTAATTAAAATAGCTCGAATTATCCGCTCATTGAATAACAACTACCTTACATATTTGACCTAATTGCTGAGACAAAATATAAGTTACGTATCCATAACTAGCATGTAGATCTAAGATACTTCGAGAAATGTAAACACATGCTGCGTTTGGCCCTGAGTATGACAGAAGTATGACATTTTATTGGTTGTTGCAGATAAACCAAATGACTGCGTGGATCGACGGCAGCTTCGTGTACAGTACTAGCGAGGCGTGGGTGAATGCAATGAGGTCATTTCAGGTGCCACCCAGCAGCCACGCCTGCCTCTTTACGTACTTTCCTATAACTACAATTATCATATACCACCATCTACGTACTTTCGTATAATAATCCACACATAACATCCCGAATATTTTCACTGGAACAGACAATTGAAATATCTTATTGCATACATATTTTTTATAAGAGAACAAAACGGAAAGAATTCTAGTAACCATCAACCTTGTAATTTTAGAAGTGGTAAATAGACGAGTCACGGTTCATACACATAATGGTCATTTGCTACTACCTACATATCAATAATTTCTTTAATATCATTTTAGCACTGTCTACACTTAACTTAAACTTTTATTTTCTAAATATATCGCTATGATATAAGTATATATGTTTAAAAATACAGCTTTTAAAGTCCGAATAATTTATGTTATTGCACAATATAATTGAAACAAGTATGTGTACGCGATCAGTCATGTTTCTTAATTTAGCAGTCGGTTAGGTCTATGTGCCAAAGGTCACGTAACTAATGCAATATGTACATTGAACATATTTTTAGCATCAGTGATAAATTAAGGTTATTAATTTAAATACTTTTAAAATACGGCATAACAGCGATTCTAGTCTGTTAAAGAGATGTTTTAAATACCCGTAAATGTTCTGTTTAATTCAAAATAACTTTATTTTGCTTTGTGTCATACCTTACCTCTACATTTATAAAGTGTCTGTTGGACACTACTGGTCAGTTACGTCACAAAAGCATTCTGGATAGTTAAGGGTTAAGTGAAACATTATTTAAATAGACAGCATCACTTGCCGAAAAATATACGTCGACAGTCTTGATTTGGTTAATGCCTTGCTAAGAGCTGACAATACAGTCATGTTCCCACAAACTAATATATACTTAACCCAGTGAAAATGTTCTAAATAAATTCACATTGTTCTACTTATTTCACTTCATACATTCAACTAACATTATATTGTTGTGCGTACAGAATGGGAGCCTTGCTAGCGAAGGAGGGATGCCCTTGCGCAACACCAAACGGGTACCACTCTTCAACAACCCTGTACCACACTATATGAGGATGCTCAGTCCTGAAAGGCTTTTCTGTAAGTAAATACAATTATGCTTACAAAACAGAATAATCTTAGTGCTTTCTCAATCTTCATATTGTATTAGCGACATTAATTTTCGAAAAAAGAATTTCTTGATATAATGCAAAAAAGTACATTATAAGGTTCCAATAAGTCGTTAAACTTACATAGACTGCAAACTTTCCAATTACATGTAAATAATCGACTTTTCAAAAGGAGGAAGTTCTCAGTTCGTCGGACTTTTTAAAATGTATATTTACCGATTACTCAAGGAAGCAAAATTCTTTCAATTGAAAGATTTCATACGGCCATACTGGCATCAACTTTTATCTAAAAAATTTGAACATTGTCTTCAGTATTGGGAGACCCTCGTACAAACCAAAACCCAGCAATGGTGACATTTGGTATGCTGCTGCTTCGATGGCACAACGTGGTCGCCGCTCGCGTACACCGACAGCATCCTGACTGGAGTGACGAGCAGCTGTTCCAGAGAGCTAGGAGGATCGTCATAGCCAGTTTACAGGTAACAAGGACTTAGGATGGCTTTTGTTACTAGACAAGTATTTCGATAAAAGAACGGCTACGGATAATGTACGAATATTTTATGGGATCATAAAAAAGAAAAGAAAATACTATTTCAAAAGATCTCCAAAGTAACTAGATCGCAGACACATAACACCACCACTTAAAAAAAAAAACTAGACCACAGATGAGACCAAAGGGCAATCTTTATTCTTTTTTGTTTCAAAAAAGATCTTTAAAAACATTTCTCCAAAGCTCATGTGGTTGATTTACTGAATCTTAAATAAAACATCAATTTTCATTTTCCAGAACATCATCCTGAACGAATACGTGCCAGCTTTCCTCGGGGTCCCCTTACCCCCATACAAAGGGTACCGCGCAGACGTAGCTCCCGGGGTTACGCACTCCTTCGCGGTGGCAGCCTTTCGCTTCGGCCACACTCTCGTACCTCCCGCCATATTGCTGAGAGATAGGAACTGCAAGTATGGGAGAGCACCAGGGGGACACGATGCCATCAGGCTGTGTCAGACTTGGTGGGATGGCAATGTGAGTATACTTCTTGTTTTAGAACTATGTAGTTAAGGGCTAGTGATTTGGAGTATATAGCTAACAAACGAACTTGTCTGCTAGATTGTTTTCTGAATCCAAAATGTTTTCTGTATGCTCTGTTGGTAAAATCACTCAACAAATTTAGATGTATTTGGTACGGTGACGCCTCAAATTCTGGGAAAGATCAATATTTTTTTTCTGAACCCGAAAAATACCAGTAGACGAAAAAACAGCGGAAAACATACATTTTCGATGATATCTATATTCTCTCCTGCACTGCCAAAAGATATACTTAAAACACAATTTATGTTTCCAGGATGTAATGTCTCAAGTACCAATCGAAGAAGTCCTGTTGGGTATGGCATCACAAGTCTCCGAACGAGAAGACGCATTACTCTGTTCAGATGTACGAGACAACTTATTTGGCCCCATGGAGTTCTCACGAAGAGACCTTGGAGCGCTCAATATTATGCGTGGACGTGATAATGGTTTACCTGATTACAATACTGCCAGGTAAATAAACTATATAAGCTTGCAAAAAAGTTTTGAATCAATAGTGCAAAAAACTCTAAGATTTCATTATTATTAGATGTTATATTGTTCCTCTAGTGTAATTTGAAGATTGAAGTGGACCAAAGAAATAGAACAGGTCAAGAGACCGGATAAATGTATGGACCTTGAAACTTAACAACATAAATCTTAACAAGTATATGATTAGCTACATTAGTAATGTGTTTATTTCAGAGAATATTTTGGACTAAAAAGGATAAAGACATTCAACGAAATTAATCCTGATCTCTTTGAGAAGAACCCGGATTTACTGCAAAAATTGATCCAAGCTTACAATGGAAGACTTGACAATATTGATGTCTATATTGGTAAGTTCACAGAATTACGGATACTTATTCTGATTTGATTTATTGGAAAAAGGGGGTTCAATAACATTGTATTCCTTCAGGTGGTATGTTAGAATCTACGGGCCATCCGGGAGACCTCTTCAGAGCTATAATCATAGACCAGTTCACAAGAATCAGAGATGCTGATAGGTTTTGGTTCGAAAATGAACAGAACGGGTAATTATTTATTTATTTTTCTCTTTACATCAAACATACAACACTCTGTTAAGTATTTTATTGCAAAAAACAATGAATGTCCCAGAACGCTTCCTTGGGGTACACCTAGTTTAACACTGTGGTCTTGGGATAATTACACAGTTTTCGTTCCTTTACAATATTTATACCCCCTCTTGGAATTGCTGGCCATCTGACTGCTAAAACAAGGTTGCTGGTTATTACTGACCGTTGTGTTTTTCCAGAATCTTCACAAAAGAGGAGATAGCAGAACTGCGCCAGATCACGATGTGGGACATCATCGTGAACAGCACAGCACTGGGCCCGCGCGACCTGCAGCGCGACGTGTTCCACTGGCGCGCCGGCGACCCCTGCCCGCAGCCCTACCAGCTCAACGCCTCCAAGCTGCCGCCATGCAAGTACCTGAGAGGGTACGACTACTTCGAGGTAACTTACTTCATAATAATATAACAATTAGGACATCCTGTATGGAGAGTAGGGTGAAATGGCTCATTAAAAGATAAACATTTCACTATATAACTCAACATTATCTTCCAAGCCTTTCCCGACTATGTTGGGGTCGGCTTCCAGTCTAATCGGATGTAGCTCAGTACCAGTGTTTTTACCAGTACCAGCGACTGCCCTATCTGACGTCCTCGACCCAGTTACCCGGGAAACTCAATACCCCTTTGTTAGACTACTCATTTCACTATATGAGTATCTGCCATAATGATCGATCAATCAAAGTGTAACCAAAGTCCTCCCTAAGTTGGGTCAGGAGTTTAAGACGCCAATTTTCCACTTTTCACTTAATAAGCGAAGTATAAGCGAGTTGTCGAAAATCTTCGGCACTTAAATCCTCATATCAGACAACTTCAACAAAAATGTACCTACTTAAAAGTTTACTTCAGTATTACTTCTAAATGGTACCTTGTTGTTTCAGGGCAACGAATTCGCATACATCTACACCTGCCTCATACTAGCATTTGTTCCTATACTCTGCGCTGGCGCAGGCTATGGAGTTGTGAAGTTGCAAAACAGTCGCCGAAGGAAGCTGAAGATACAACAAGAACATTTGAAGAACGCTCAATATAAAGGTACCAATACTTTATTTCTATTTTCACGCAAATTTTAACGTAAATGATAAAGATATTATACCAACAATTTATTTTATAGGTTCTGTAGATAAGATGGTATGTCGTGAATGGGTGCATGCCTCTCACAAACGCCTTGTGAAATTACGACTAGGCCCAGAACCAGCACTTCACGTAACTGACCGCAAAGGAGACAAGCTTCGAACTCTCCCACTGGACCATACAGACCAGCTCACGGTTCTAGAAAGTCAGGTAAATATCACTTTATTTATTTAACTTCTGCTCTCCTGCTCTGCCTCTTTTTCTTATTTATCTTCACTTTCTCAAACACGAAAATTTCTTCCCTGTGGCTAAGTTATGATATTAAAACGTTTTGTTCCAGGAAAGCAGAACCAACAAACGTCCACTAGTCTTGATCCGTGCGCCTCGGGAACACGATTTGGTTCTAGAAATGGACTCTGCAGCATCAAGGCGAAAGTTTTTGGTCAAGTTAGACACGTTCCTGGCCAACCATAAAAAGGCACTTAATCTGACACAGGTAAGATTCTGGAACTTCTTTGAAGCAATAAACAATGTTTTGGATTGAATGTAACTATGAAATAGTTCACGAACTAATCTTATAATTGCAGGGTCATCGTGAACAAATTCTGGCGACAGCAGAAACAAGAGAACGACGGCAACGAAAATTAGAACATTTCTTCAGAGAAGCGTACGCCATCACATTTGGTTTAGCACCTGGTGAGAAAAGACGGAGGAATGAAGATGCTGATCCAGAAGTAAGGAATATAAAAATACCCTAAAACATTAAAATTTTTGAAGAGAAAAGAATACTATTTCCTAAAAGATTATAATTTCGAAAGAGAAGAGAATATACTAACGAAAATGTTGTTTCAGTCTATTGTTATGAGGACGTCTCTATCAAAAAGTGAATTCGCAAGCGCGCTTGGAATGAAGGCGGATGCTGTGTTCGTAAAGAAAATGTTCAACATTGTCGACAAAGACGGGGATGGTAGAATCTCTTTCCAGGTACGTGCTTTTCATACATAGATATTAAAGCTTTAACTTATAATTGAAAAGTAGAATAATTTCAAAATAATATTTCTTCTTTTTATGATATTTATTTTGCCTTTTTCCAGGAATTTTTGGACACGGTAGTTTTATTTTCGCGCGGAGCAACAGAAGACAAGCTTCGCATTATCTTCGACATGTGTGACGATGATCGTAATGGCGTCATCGATAAAGGCGAGCTCAGTGAGATGCTGCGCTCGCTCGTCGAGATCGCCAGAACTACGTCGTTAAGAGACGAACATGTCACTGAGCTTATTGACGGCATGTTTTCTGTAAGTATGAAGTAATTTTAGTGTTTATCTGTGCAATTTTAATTAATAGAGATTTCTGCTCATGTATGAATGCTATCCTTTCATAATATCATGGAGAGGGACCCTCCAGCTAACAAAGCTGTATTTGCGTCCATTTTTAAGGAATAATTTACAATCAGCTCTGAAATATTCCAAAAAGTAATATATACACTGAACTCTGTGCCCTATGTTGCAGGATGCTGGTCTCCAACACAAAGATCACCTAACATACTCAGACTTCAAAGTAATGATGAAGGAATACAAAGGCGAATTTGTGGCCATTGGCTTGGACTGCAAGGGAGCCAAACAAAACTTCCTCGATACTTCGACAAACGTTGCAAGGATGACCAGCTTTCATATTGAACCTCCTATGGAGCAGTCAAGGTATGTTTATTGTCCCTTTAAATAAGTCAAAACAGTTTTCTTGTTTTATATACCAACGTGAAAAATATATAAGGACCTTCAATATAAGACCTATAATTTCTGACTTGTGTTGAATTTTTTAGGCACTGTCTTCTACTAAAATGGGACTACCTAACAACTTTCCTAGAAGAGAACAGACAGAACATTTTCTACCTCTTCGTGTTCTACGTGGTGACCATCGGACTGTTCGTGGAAAGATTTGCGCACTACTCGTTCATGTCGGAGCACTTGGACTTGCGGCACATCATGGGCGTCGGTATTGCCATCACCAGGGGCTCCGCTGCTTCTTTGTCTTTCTGCTACAGTCTGCTGCTGTTGACCATGTCGAGGAATCTGTTGACTAAATTAAAAGTAAGTCATGTTAAATAAACATCATTTTCATCTTTATAATCAATCTTCAATGGAATCAAGTCCCATAGAATCAGATGTCTTTAATGTCTATGCCTAAAATAAAGATTACTCTTGGAATAAAAAGACCAAAAGTTAAGCTTCAATTTAGGTATTTCTTTTTAGTTATTTATGATAGCTAAATACTCATATGTAGTTGCAGAACAATATAATTGTATCCTCTAAAGTTCTTTTTACTTACGTAAACTAATTTTCACAGGAATTCAGCATCCAGCAATACATCCCTCTAGACTCAAGCATCCAATTCCACAAGATAGTCGCTTGCACAGCACTATTCTTCTCTCTGCTCCATACAGCGGGTCATATGGTGAACTTCTACCATGTGTCCACACAGCCCGTGGAGAATCTACGCTGTCTTACTAAGGAAGTCCACTTCACGTCTGATTTCAGACCTGGCATCACGTATTGGGTCTTCCAAACTGTTACAGGTAATATAATACTTGTTTTAGAGAATATTTAATTTAGAAAAGTTATTTAGTTTACCTTTTCACATAGAATGGTTACCTGTTTCAAAGAACCCCCAAAAATATATAGGTGTATTAGGATGCTTATCTTATTCATCTTTTGTTTGTCTTAGGCCGAGTTTACACTTGTAACTTTTACTTGCGTTAGAAGTTTATGTAATTATCTTAAGATTTGCAAGTGTAATTTTGTAGAACTTCTTACAATTTACGGAAGTTGGGTACATATTTATAAGGAAGCTACTTAAAATTATGGAGACTACATTGAGCCTCACACAAGGCAATCTCTTGAACGTCGCCTCTTTTATTGTAAACGTCTTCATTAAATCAACCTTTGGTTTAACTAAATTATTTTACCAGGTGTGAGCGGCGTCCTACTATTCGTGATAATGTGCATAATCTTCGTGTTCGCGCACCCGGTGATCCGCAAGCGCGCGTACCCGTGGTTCTGGCGCGCGCACTCGCTGCACGTGCTGCTGTACGCGCTGTGCCTCGTGCACGGGCTCGCCAGGCTTACCGGGGCGCCACGCTTCTGGATATTCTTCTTGGGTCCTGCTGTCATTTATACGCTAGATAAGGTAAGAGATATTATGGAAAAATTATTACAAACCTATTTGTCCAAAATATTTACATACAGAAATTCTGATGAACACCGTGAATCCTAAAATTGAACCCATTTCCAAAACGGTACCTACTACGGTATACTAAGTTGCTTGTTATGCTCATTCTCTCTCTCTCTCTCTCTATTGTTATCGAACTTTTCATCACTTTGTGTGTGTGTTTCCATAGGTGGTGTCATTGAGGACGAAATACCTGGCGCTGGATGTATTGGAGACTGAAATGTTGCCATCAGACGTAATTAAAATAAAGTTCTACAGGCCACCAAATCTAAAGTATTTATCAGGTAAGTACATAAACCAGGAACTAAAAACTCCATAGAAAAGTTTAGCTATTTTTAAAGTCTATTATAACCCAAAATATTTTCCTCAATCACAGGTCAATGGGTGCGCCTATCGTGTACTGCATTCAAGAAGGAAGAGTTCCACTCGTTCACGCTGACTTCAGCTCCTCACGAGAACTTCCTATCGTGTCACATCAAGGCTCAGGGTCCGTGGACGTGGAAACTGAGGAACTACTTCGACCCCTGCAATTATAATACTGAAGATCATCCCAAAATTAGGTAAGGAAAGCCATGATATAACTATATTTACTGTTACGCTATACCCTCGGTTTTTGTGGCCATTATTTTGTGCCTTTAACTCTCCTTCTACAACTGTATATTTCTATACAATTCCATGAAAATATGATTTCATAGATAACAGGTTTTCTAAAAGTTACCCTTGGACCAATGAATTACACCTATGACAAGACTTGGTAGCTTAACGCCATATCTTCTTTGTCCCACCAGGATCCAGGGCCCCTTCGGAGGCGGCAATCAAGACTGGTACAAGTTTGAAGTGGCTGTGATGGTGGGCGGTGGTATTGGTGTCACGCCATACGCCTCCATACTCAATGACCTCGTGTTTGGCACATCTACCAACCGATACTCTGGAGTCGCCTGCAAAAAGGTAATGTTCTTAAATCCCATCTTTCTTACTAGTTTTCTCCCTTCGAGTCTTCAAAATGGTTAATTTCGTGTTCATGTCTCCTAAATTAGTCACGTAATTTAGGTAAATACAACATTGAAAATGTTGGCCACGGAGAATAAAGAAAGTAAGCCTACTATTACGTAAATAGTCATGACCATTTTGACGAAATCAATAATTGATTGTATCATTTTGATTTAAGTTTTAATTTCGACAGTTAACGAAATCCTTTGTCAGGAAAAAAACCGTGAAATAGGCCTTAATTCATACAAACTCAAAACCGTGTTATTATTTTAATAGATCAATTATGAAATAATCTTTGAATAAATTCACGATTTCGACAAATAGGAAATTAGGTATTCTTTGGAATTGTGTACGATTTGGTTCTCACGACTTGCCGTGACTTAGCACGTGGCTTACCGTTTACAACATTGACCCACAACGATTGTTCAATACTTATGTAAAGTGATGACATGTACTCTAACTAGGGATTTGTGGCTTTGTGTAATATAATGTGTACACTGTACATAGTGTCGACATACATAAGCCTTAAATAAGCCTTAGCCTCGTTTACCATAATTGACCAAAATAAGATGTTAAAGATAAACATGTTATCCTATTCTCATTTGCAAATTGGTTTTATCCGTTAAACTACCTTATCCGGACATCTTGTGTCAAAAATATAGGAAGAATTGGGCTTATTTAAAGAATTGATATCGTAAATATTTATTCTATTTGCTCATATACCCTGTGTTTTAGATCACTGTTAACAAAGTCTTTAATTTGCAAGTTATTGTGTCACGAATCTAAGGCAACTAGGTAATTCATATAGGCACACCTTGACCGACGACAAAGCACAGACCAGCATCTTGAATACCTATATACATAACTTGCAAATGCTTGCAATATCTTCTATGGCATGGTTAACACTTTCCACTTAGCATCTGTATGGCGGTTGAGAACCTATTCTACTGAGTCATTGCTTCACAATACCTTCGGAGACTGAATGCCAGCTATGGCTGAATTTCAATTGTATAATGTCAAGCTCCAATATTTTACATCAACATAAAAGCAAAGATTTCTTAGAAGTAATGGCATCTAAAAACTTAAAATATACTTCACGCCTTTTAGAGCACTATCATACAGTACCCAACAGGTTCATTATAGGACATTCGAAGAAGCCATGAATCCATTTAAGTGATCGAATTTGAATGATCTAATCTTAGTTCGAAACATTTAATCTGGATTTTTATTCGAACACTGTTCGGTTATATACCTTAATCGTCATACAAGAAGAGGCACAAAAAGTCAAAAACTTTCTCTTTTGACTTTATATTCAATATTTTTTATTATTATTTATTAGGTATACTTCCTATGGATATGTCCGTCGCACAAGCACTTCGAGTGGTTCATCGACGTGCTGCGCGACGTGGAGCGCAAGGACGTCACCAACGTGCTCGAGATACACATCTTCATCACGCAGTTCTTCCACAAGTTCGATCTCAGGACCACTATGCTGGTGAGTTATCATTAATTTCAGGCAAGCGTAGATTTTCTGACGACAATTTCTCATCGTCAAATCATCAATCATCAAATCATCGTTCAAAAATTATGACAAAGTTGCATGCTTCCCATTTTCTCAATTCGTTTCTTTGTGTCTTTGTAACTCGATTTCTCGAAGTTACTTGGACCGACTTGTAATATTCTTTATTTATATGAAAGACTATACTTGCATTTGGGTCCCATGGTCATCGTGTCAGACACTGATGATGGAAAACCTAAGAAACGAAAACGTTTTGCGTATTAAATTTTTTAAAGAAAAAATGTTTTTATGACTTCATTATTTTCCTCTAGTACATCTGCGAGAATCACTTCCAACGTCTATCTCGGACATCGATGTTCACGGGTCTGAAGGCGGTGAACCACTTCGGCCGGCCCGACATGTCCTCCTTCCTCAAGTTCGTGCAGAAGAAACACAGCTATGTAAGTTATATGAGTTAACATCAAAACAGTACAAGGTCATATTTAAGATCACCCATCATAAGATGTGACCTTGACCTTGCGCAGTGATGTATTTAGTGATCGAAAATAACTTTTGAGTTAGTGTAGAATAAATGTTGGTGCCATAAATATAAATGATGATAATAAGGTTGTGTTTTGCAAAAAAGGCCAATTAAGAAAGCGGTTATTCGAAATGAGAATAACTTTTACAACGCCTTTCGCTACAGTGTCATTTGCAACTGTAGGCTACATGACCCTCATTAAATTAATTATCACACTATTCCTCTACTATAATATGTATTTTATTGAATTGACATATTCCCCATTTCTGCCTCCCAAGGTATCTAAAATCGGCGTGTTCTCCTGTGGTCCCCGTCCACTCACGAAGTCAGTGATGTCAGCATGCGAGCAGGTGAACAGAACGCGCCGCCTGCCGTACTTCATACATCACTTTGAGAACTTCGGATAAATATACCACTTCATATAGTTTGTAGTTCGTGTCATGATAAATGTACCATATCATACAGTTTGTAGCTCGTGTGAAAAGGCTTTAGAGTAAGAGAGCCATTGAGGATATGTAGGATGGGACCGTCAATTGCATTGTTAGGATGAGTATTCAGTATATTGTAAAAAAATAATTTTAGTGATTTTTTATGGAAAACAATTGTATGTACCAAAAGACAATAATTTTTAGAGTTATATTACTTTTGTAGATTATTTTTACAGACCCATTTACCGTAAAAAGTAATTTGTTTTCAACTAAATCGTTCATTTACAGTAAAACAATGCGAGTTTGGAAACAATTGGAAACAGACCAAAAAAGTAAAAAAACCTGCTAATTTAAATAAAACCTGCTAATTTAAATAAGGTCGCTGCAACAAAGTCGTGGCGACTTCCATTTATATAACATTTGCTGTTCTGAAGAAGCAATAATTAATTGCCTGTTTCATCCTACATTGTCTTAAATACAAAATTGCTTAAGAATATTTTAATTAAATTGAAAGCATTCCTATTGATTTTAAATGCACTTTAATCAAACCAATAGTAATGCTCCTAAAATTCCTGTATCACTTAGATTTATTATAACTTATTTATTTTTAGTTTTTTATGCTTTTATAAATCATTATAACAGTGATGTAGTACAAAAACATCAATCGCGCATTTCAATGTACAAAAGATCATTAAATAGTTATAACTTTAGAATGTATAATACTCATGCGATCTAAATTGTGTTATTTATACGACGGAGCTCCGAAGAGCTGTATTGTAAATAATGTATAAATTGTATTGGCTATAGTATAATTGTATTTTTACGTTGAATTGATTGTAAATAAATATTTAAATACAGAGCTGTTGTGTATTTTATTTTCCCTCCGACATCTTTTTTTTAGTGAGTCACCTATATTGTCCATTGTCTGAACAATATGTCCCTTTTATAATAATCCAATTATAATTTTAGCTATGCCTCTAATGGATTCGTAATACACAAAGTAACTTAAATCGGATTTAATTTTCCGGACGGCAAGAGGCCTATAATAAACTTAAAATCGATTTCAAAATACCAAAATCATTAGCTAAAATGACTACCAACAGCAAACACTTGATTGAACAGAAGTGCGTTCCAACATTTAATAACAGCTGCACTGTATGATTACTCCCAGACCTTAAGAGGTGTTCTTGGATTATTTATGGATTGTAATTCGAGGCTCCTCGCTCTTAATTCAAAGTAAAAGGTGCAGACAATAGCCTTGTGGGCTCGTGACACACGAACGCGCACAACCAATCGTGCACTGGTTTTGATTGAACCAATACACGGTATCAAATTTATATTGACATCTTCGATTACCTAATTACGTGTTTCTAAAGTATTCGTGTTTAATTTAATTAATTCAGTTAATTATAGAATGAGTCATCATTGATTTCGATATGTATCAGATGTTTTGAAATAGTTATATTAACAACTATGTACAAATCTATTTAAATGAGCCGCTATACTGCACTCATATCCACGAAAGTCTTCAAATAAGTTCGTACATTTTGGTTGTGTCTAAACTTTGTCACATTTTTTTAAATTAAACATACATTTACGTTGGTTAACTATTAATCAATCAGCTATAACTGCTTATGTACTATTAACTATTAATAATACATAAGCAGTTACTGGAATACGTAATATAGTTAATAGTTGAACGCCGATTGGTAAATATGATAAAACAATTTCACTTCACGTAATCCTGGTTATGTGGCTCATTAGAACGGTTCTGACTTTCTTTGACGCAGGTGCTAAATGGCAGACGCATACGCCTACAGTAATGTATAGTTTCTTATTTAGTAGAAGAGAATTGCTGAAAAACATTTGGTACATAGTATAATACCGCCTGTGCTTTCATCTACTTCCCTCGAGAACTACTTCGCGTACCCGGGTAAAAAGTACCCATAGCCTTCCCCCATAAAACGGCGTAGTAAAAAGTCCCGAAATTCTCTAAATAAACTATTCAGCTCTATAGCACTTGGTAAAAGATTGTTACTAATTACGTATATAGCTAGTCTTAAAAATGTTTAGAGGCAGTTCATCAAACAAGGCTGTATGTACACACAGGCTCCTTCAGAGCGGCGCGTGCGAACAAATCACTGCGATCTACAATTAAGGCCGTAACTTAGTGTACAATATGATATTGCACAGTCTGACCGCTCGCGTTTAGTGCTTGCGTTGCCTCACACGATGCGTAGCCTTCAGTCCTCCCTTCATTTGCAACCAGCTAAATAAAGTAGCTCCGAAATTGAGAACTTACAGTAAGTACGCCGCAAACTTTTAGTCGGCCGATAGTTTGTTTGGGCTCATAAATCAGTATAAAGATAAATGGTGGAACGCACATTACAAAGATCAGGTACTTAGGCCGACTGAAAACGTTGAACGGGATAAAAAAAAATCTTTAAAAAACAATCTTTGCCTACCATGGGATCGTCGGCCGACTGTTTAGTCTACGGTGTGTGTGGACTCTTATTGTAAAGTGGAATAAAGTTCGGAACGTAAATTGGTACCTTCAGAACAAAGTGGCAATCATCATCACCTATTTGAACTATAATTTATAATGTTTCTATTGTGGATCTCAATTGTAGGGGCCGAGTATTTATGTTAGTTGTGTTACTGATGCAACTGTCTGTTCGAGATTGTTTATTGTAAATACAACCCTTCGCCAGCGGTTTCACTCGCGTCCCGTGGTAGCTACTCAACGAACTAGAATAAAAAGCTTATAGAATTCCTCGTTGAATGGGTTACATGGCACGGAAAAAAACGGTAAAACTTTATAACACTGGTATAACTGTGGGCACAAAATACTAGGCAGAATACTGGTAGGTTAAACAGGTAAAATATTAGTTAACAAACATAGTTGGCGACATTCACAAAAGTCAAACAACTTTTTTATTCTGGTCTGATAAAATTATTATTCTTACATTTTAATCTAGAATTTACAGAATGCATACATTAATGTTTTTCTATGTAGGAAAAAACACTCACAAATCCATAAATTATATGTAAGATAAACGTCATGCTCTATTTTTTGTTTTGGTTATAAATTCCTGCTGATATTATAAAAACATGACTTCTGCATATAAAATAGGTATTACATAATAATTCCAGTTTAGTTATTTATAATATAGGTACTATTAAACGTAATAAAATATGCGTGGTAGGTATAGGTAATGCAAGTTTCTAGGAGTCTAGCTAATTTATAAGCGCTTAATCACGACGGCTTTGCAGTCAAAATACTTAATTGTAGGATAGCCATATTTTTGGGTCCTCTTGTGTTATTTTGTATATTTTAAAGAACACAATCCTAGATCCATTATACCACATATTTGGGCAGAGATATCGCGCAACGATACAAAAATGACCAGTACATATTTTCCTTTACGTTTATTTTGAATAGATGCAGCCTTAAAATCATTATAAGCACATGGTTATACATGAATGCAGTTTAAACTAGCTTGTAGACTAAAATAAAAGTTGAATAGAGCAGTGGACAATGAGCAAATATGTACGTTTGTCGCGAGCGTCTGCGCGCCTCAACTTCCGTATAATAGAGTTCAACGCGCAAAGGTGATGCTCGGGAGATTTCTCTTCTCTCTCAAGTACACAGAAAAATAACTCTGCAAATTAACGTGACATGCACAATTTGAGCTCGTTGCTTCATTATTTATAGTTATGGCGATTGTCAGTGCGTTATGCTGACGATATCTATTATCTACATAATTGTCGTTAATTATGGACAAAGTCACGTAGCTCCAGCAGTTACCTAACCTCCACGCTGCGTCGGAGCACCATAAAACTGACAGAACACCTAGAGGCACTCACTGACTTAATCTATCAACACTACGAATTATGATTGTTGCATGAATTAAATTGCTTTCACAGCCTACGGGGTTCTCACACAAAAGGTTACATATTAAAACTAATCAAACACAAGGTTGTTGATCTTAACAATAAACAGCTTGACCCGTGACCTATTAAAGTGCTCGTTTTGTATGTAAACAGTTCATGTAGCGAATAATTGTATCTGTCAGTCAGTATCGAGGCGAACATCCTGCTTCAGACAGTCGAGGCAGCTACATCCACGATTCTCCATGCTTCTTACAAAAGTTGTGAGACCGTCGGGTTTAATATATCAATGCCAAAGTACAGTTTCCCAACGTACTTTGCTATTTGTTTGAGTAAGCTAGTTTCACATCAATCATAATAATATGGTGAACACGTAAATGTGCCATGCATTGCGAAACACGTGCATAAAAGCAAACAAATAAAAGACGAAGGATAATAAATAGTACGAAACCAGAAAATATGGTTTCCTTTCACATACTCCTTTGTTTTACTTATTACATCATTGAATCTGTATGCCAAGTTCTTCAGTGTAAATCAGACATACCTAGGCTAAAATAATTAAGGTTTCTTTAATCACAGAAACACGACCTTATTGCAAATCAAACACCAACTTTCCGAGAATCGCTAACAATTTAACATCGTTTCACAACGCTTCTTTTATATAAAAGTAATAAATTCAGCAAGTTAATCACCTCAGTTTTATGTTCGAAATCACTCAAAGTAACAATTTACTCGGTTAATGAAATGTTCAAACAAAGTCAACGGTCCGTGACTCTCATAAGGCGTACGCTCTGTTTCCCTCACTCAGACTTATGTAATTTTATCTCTTTTGTGTTCAAATATATGCAAATTAATACGGGTCAATTAATAAGTGCTGTTTCTATGACCTTTGGCAAAATAAAACTTATGACTTTAATATAGGTAATACCTATTCTTTTTACGTCTTAAGATTTGATACGACACGTAAACATGACGTTAGCGAGAACTTGCATAAAAACTAGTAATTATAAAAACTGTCATCAAGAAACCTGCTCATGATATAAATTCCCAGCATCGATCAATATAAAAATACCGTCATTTTTTATCGAAATCAGATTAAAAGTCAAACAAGCGCATAAAATTATGTAATCCATATTTAATCGTTTATTTACATAACTGGCACATTGTAGGCGGTCTGCATCCAAGTCTGACATCCGCGACCCGTTACGTGTGGTGAAAAGTTGGCGGAAAATCAACGTTCCGCACGGGTGCGCGTACGCAAGCTGATAAACCTCGCCTATATTTCCTGATTATACGCTCTCTCGCGAGGAAGCTAATTGAAAATTATGGATTGCAGTTCACTGAAGATTAACGAACGGCGGTAATGAACTGTTCCTCTTGGTGTTAGAAAAGACTCCCTGACCAGACGAAGAACCTGTAGTTGTGGAGAACCACCTGAAGAAAAAGAAGAACATGATAATGCCAATCACAACCAGTGCTTAACTTTATTATAATAGTTCTATCATAATATGTATAATCTTATTGCTGCATAAAGGGCTAATCGTCTACCTGATCAAAATGTAAGATTAAAAACATGTAAAACCAGCGCAGGTGTCCGATGTAGCACTGGCTATCAGCCATCAATATGAAAGCTGCTATTTATTTATCGATGCCCAACTAAAACGAAAGAAATGACTATTTGTCCCTTTCTAACGCGCTTTCGTCGCTGCGCCGGCGACGGCGACGCAAGCGCGGCCCGGCGCGCGATAGTGAGCGCGGGTTTAGTTTTCAGTGATCGCGCGGCGACGGCGCTCTCTGCCGGCGACCTCCGAAGTTTCGCAACTCGACACATTTCCTAGTGCTAGTGATGTGCTAAACCTATCCGGTCGGAAGTCCACATAACGTGCACGGCAGTGACGTCACCGGGAGCGGAGGCAAGGGCACCGACTCGCCGAGCTCGGCAGGTGAATACGATCAATTAAATCTGTGGATGTAGCCTGCGACCGCAGTCGCACGCCACGGCCCCAGCTCGACATCCTTGTCCTCAATTAAAACAATTTACGGCAGTTCTTGTTTGAATTTTACAATTGTTGTCCCGATTCATATTGTTGTGGCAATCAGCATGATAATTTACGACTACTTGTACTTGAAACAGGTTACAATTATTTTTATTCCATTGCACCGCACTAAAATCTATAAAAGGAGATGATTATACATAGTAATTGAGAACGTTTGTTAAGCTTGTAGACGAAGCAATTTGGAACAAGAAACATAATGCAATCATAGACATGAATGGTCTATTCGAGGAAAGGATTGATCCTTATAACCTGGGAATTTCATTTCATGTTTCACAATTTAAATTAGAGCATTATTTTTTATACAAAATCATATAGATATGAACATACAAGTCCAGTTCGAATATCTGAGTAGGTACTAGCTACCCACCTACATAGTAACGGTAGCCCGTGCTGCTAAAGTAAATGTCAAAAATTGCGCTCAGTGTGAGGCGACAAGCAATTTGGTTGGCATCAGCGGCGTGTCAGCTGAGACCGACCGCAACCGAAGCTAATATGATTTAATCGAAGTGTAATGTTGTAACTTATGCGACGGACTCGAGATTAGATCTACTCAGTGGTTTGTTTTGTAAGAATGCTATCAGTTCGACACTGTCGTAACCGGGCCTACGGGCAGTGCGCAACCATTTCAAATTGTCACGGAGAAATGTACAAGCGCTAACTTAGACAATACCGGTCAATAATTACTGTACCTATACAATGTCTAACAAGGTACTTGCTTGAAACGATTGGCGCAATAACGAATAAGCTGCAATCGTTCTCATTGGATCAAACCCTGTACCAATTTCTAATTTTAATGAGCATGTCCTCAGACTTGTAAATAGCAAGTTGTTGTTACGGCTAATGCATTAGCTGCACCAGGAAATCGTTTTATAAACATACTAATCGCGATGTAATTAAGTTGCTAAACTTAGCAACTTAGTGCTTCTAAAACAAGGATTGATGATTAAATGACGGGAAGTGTTTGTGAAGTCGCTTCATATATTTTGAATAGAAAAAGCGAGGACAACCGGTAGTGGCGTAGCATGTTTGTAAATGTTCTGTATTTGCACATAGCTGAATATCAACTTTATATCGTTCAGTACCGTCTTTAAATTGGAATTGAATTAGAAACAGATTGAATCGGAATAAGACTTCGGTCAAGATACTTAAAAGTTGTTAATCAACGTTGTTGATCTAAGTCTGGATTAATTGCATCCAAAATTCTATAGATTTTTTAAAAGTAGGTAAGTATCTTCTATTCTGGATACTTATATATTTACTTATTGATATACTTCTTTGATCCAAACATTCAAAAAAACAATCTCTTCATCGCCAAACATAACAAGCGCAATTGTACATAATTGACTTAAGTACTGATGTCGCGATAAAAGATAGGGAACATTTTAAGTTAAGTGAAGTTCATTAGGGTTGCCCAATGCACCTTGGATGAACCTCTAATTGTAGATAACATACAAATGCCAGTCCTAACGAATTATGTTGAAACAGCTACATAGAAATATGTCAGGAAAATTATGTATTTACGAAAATATATTTCTATTAACTAAGCACAATTAATATTAGGTAAAACAGTCCATACTGCGACGTAAATGAGTTTAAAAAGAACATTCAATTGTGTGTTGCAATATGCGGGTAAAACGATAATCTAACAAGCCTAGATTACATACACTTGGGTTTCTGTGTGTGTATTTTTACTTAGTATGCTGCAAAAATGCCAAAGATATGGTCCATTAAACCTACAACCCATAATCTGAAAAATAATGTTGACTTAGAAACATCAAAACTACAGGTCATATACAACTCTAGCATAGCACGCACAAACAGTATATTTATATAAAATTTATATAACGACACGTAACAGTAATAATACAAAAACAGTTATTGAAGCGAGTGAGCCGTTTACTCGGAGTTTCCTCACGCAACCGATATTTGAGACGGATAATGGCTAGACAACACATAAAACGTAAACTTTGCTACTCGAAACACTGTTTAATAAAACCTATTCATACTTGGTTTGGTATTTATATGAACATTTGTGTGTGGGAAAGACAGTTTATATTTTACGTAGTATATTATATTACATGGACTATAAGATGTTTTCTTTTACAATGAGGAAACTATTACGGCCTATTATTTAGTCTTAGTTTATAAAATATCATCTCTCCTTAAATAGTCTTCAACAAATTATTGGTAAGTATACAAAAATACATATGCAGGAAATATTCAAAACAATGTAGAAAACCCGAATTACAGAACCGAATAAAACTACTTAATTGAAATATTTTATGGCAGTTTTTACTTATTTTAATGTAATTATAAAGTACCTCAAAGTTCATAGAATTAAGCAAAATATTGTAAAATTTTGTACAAAGTGAAGTAATAAACGATTTCTGAATATAATAAATATATGATGTGATGAATATAATAAATATTTAATACGTCAATCGATTCAGATTTCCTAGAAATAATAAATAGGTACATCTAATAGCACTTTTCTACTGTAAATTAACGTTTACTTTTAATAGTCCATCGATTAATGATTCCCAGAACTAGCGGCATCAAATGACGGCACAACAAACGTCAAACAGACGATCACCAAACCATAAACATATTCGCACAAGTTGTTTCACACGTGAAAGTCAACCTCCAGCTATCATTAACCGCGTCTACCTTTCTACGTGACTAAATAGAAAAGCAGCTCGATTATTATTAATATCAGTCTCTCTTAAATCAATCACCGACCAAGAAAACGTGGCAAAAACTACATGCATAATGTTAGACGTGCATTGTACAGTGGTTAATAAATAAATTGTGTATTTACTGAACAGTAACTTTCCATAACTATAGCTGTTGCCAACGGTTTCCTCCGCCTCCCGAAAGAACTACTTCCCGCATCCGCATAATGGTCTATATTATTCTGCTGTATGAGCTATTCATCCATATAAGCAGTAGCTTTTTTGTGAATGAATAAGAAACATCCAAAGCTTCAGGATTAAAATATTCGTGTAATAACATCAACGGTGTGATCAAGAAAAGCCGTCCGGAGGAGAGATCTCTATGAACTTGTAACCTTAATTTTATTTATTATATTCAACCATTTATGTACACAGAAATCACATGACAGAAGAAGTGATAACATGAAATAGCACAAAGGCTTTTGTGTAGTTATTACGCGAGTATTTAAAATCAGCTTGGAGTAAGAGCCCCCGCAGACCACAGACTTTTTATCGGCCGATAGTTTAGTCGGGTTGGCCTGCTAGTACGCACACCGAGCCAAC
Source organism: Helicoverpa armigera (assembly GCF_030705265.1). Classification (NCBI taxonomy): domain Eukaryota; kingdom Metazoa; phylum Arthropoda; class Insecta; order Lepidoptera; family Noctuidae; genus Helicoverpa; species Helicoverpa armigera. The sequence goes on along the minus strand of NC_087127.1, from coordinate 5,992,553 downwards.
TAAACAGTTTAGTCGGTGATGAGCGCGCAAACTATCCCAACAGTCTGCCGACTATTTGCTAGTTTCTAACCAACTGGTGAAAAGAGTGGTCGCACCGCACAATGAAAATTAATAAAACATTGCATAGAAATGTTATTATTGCTCTCATACACCAGAGAAGGAAAATTAAAAAGAAAGCCCGAGAGTATTGGGTGCATCCTATCTTTAGTGATAAATTATGAAATGGAAAATTTTACACTATGCATTCCAAATTACTTGATTATCCGAAAAAAAATTTCGCCTTTTATCGAATGAGCATAACTAGCTTAGCTACAAAACACGCGCGATCGACCATTCGCTGTTAAAGCTCGGAGCGAACTGAACTATCGGCTTAGTCGGCCGACTAAAAAATCGTCATGTGTGCGCGTGTGGTAGGGAGCCAATACTGATTATACGGTCGGCCGATAGTTTGCCGACAGTTTAGTTTGAATGGAATCGGGAAGCCCATCAAACTTTTTTATCGGCCGATACCAAATCGTCATAGTGTGCGCACTTGCTTACATCTGCGTACTGATTAAGAGCCCGACCAAACTATCGGCCGATAAAAAGTCTGTGGTCTGCGGGGGCTCAAAGGGCCGCCGTACACGGACTGCTCGAGCAGTTAGCGGCTGAGTGAAATACACGGACCGCTCGAGCGGTCGGCGTCGACTGCTTGAGCTGTCGGTTGTTGACTGCTCGAGCTACGACCCAACTGCTCGAGCAGTCAAATGAGAAAACAGACGCCGCGAGGCCGCAAAGGGCGGGGGGGAGAAGGAAGTCGGAGAGCTGTCGACTGCTCTAGCGCAGTCAACGGCTCGAGCAGTCGGTGTATGCCTCGCAACCGCTCGCGAGCGGTCGACGGCACGATGGAATTTCATCATGCAGTTGACGGCTTGAAGCGGTCGCGACTGCTCGAGCAGTCGTGTGTACGGTAGCGAATGAATGACTATAGTTCACTGCGCGGTCGCGGCTTTAAGCAGTCGGTCTCAACTGCTTGAAGCAGTCCGTGTACGGCGGCTCTAAAGGTTTTTTGACAAATAGTCGCTGCTTGATATTCAACTCGCACCGCCCGACCATCAAAAGGGAAAATAGGTACTATAACAATAACGAGTATGATATGGCACTTTTAGTACCTAATAATTGCCACGTAGGTACCTACTTTCTCTATCGCCAAATCTCTTTGAAGTCGCTACATAGGTTTATCATTCTTTTATCACAATTTCATTACCCGTATGCAAAAGATAGGTATTAGTTCGAGCACCCAAATGTAGTTTTCAATGGTTTCTTTTATACATAATTATGTATCTTCATATAAATCATATTAATTGTACCAAGTTTAATTTCATTTAGTTTTGCTATTAACAAACTTAGATACAAGTCAGTTTAGCTATGCAATTCCACTAAATATTTCATCATAAAATTACTTTCAGAAGCTGTACGTATACTACGCCTTCGCACTTAATTAGTAGATAAGCATATTTAAGGTTCTTGACAAAGCAACTGTCCCCCTACTGTCTATAGTGGTGCCAAAGAAAAAACTTTTAGTTCGAATGAATATAGGCAAGTTATTTAGATAAATTAATCTTTTTTTTTCATTTCATAGTATAACCATTGGAAAACCAGACGTTGCAATACTAAAGGGGTTAATGCTAAAGGGGCAGTTACCTTTATACCTTCCTCAATATCCCAAAGATTTGTTAATTATTATCGGTAACTGTACATTGTTAAGCATGTAGATACTTAAGTCTGAAAATCTTAAGTCATTAGGATTCAATGATATATTATCAGGTAATTTTCAAAATGAATAAAACTAACGGGGACGTTTTTAATTAATCAATTTCATAATAATAGAACTCCGAATAGAGGTCATGTTTTATAACGCGGACATAGACACAGGGCACGCCAGTCTCAGCTCTATACCTACATAGACGTCCTCGACAGCTGATTGTAAATTGTTTTTATGATCAAATCTCCCAAACAATAGTGTGGAGAGTAGCGCGTGACTCGAGCTAGCTATTGTACAGGCGCAAGCACAGACTTACTGTTCTCACAGAACCTCCGCATACACAGACATACATACTTAGTATTATACACATTGTGGTACAGTTTCACACGTAGGCAAACGAACTAGCGACGAATGTACCTATCTACATGTTGTAGAATCTTTACTCATTTATATTGGTACTTGCAGTACGAATTCAATTGTTTTTATTCGCCCACGTGTCCACATTATCATCACGAATCGCTTGTGAAGTCGATGTGACGTTTTATTACACATCGCATTTTGCAATTCCATGGAATAAGTACCGCAGCGATGGAAATAAAAGGCATTGTGTGCGGAACTAATTATCAGACCATCCGCTAGGCAACATAAATATTCAGGTGTTATGACATTTGAAACAAAACTGGTATTCAAGAGATAACATGCCAGCTATGTGGTATTGCATCAGTGGAAAAAAATCTGTGTAAAAGTTGTGGTAGGCAAAGAACAAATAACTTTGTTTAGGTATTACATTTCTGAAGATTGTTGGAAGTTTACAATTTGTTAAGTGTCAAATCAGAACACTATGATACATACATTGAGAGAGATAGAAAGTTAGGTCTGGATTTCGATTCTGAACCGATAGCCAGTATCAGGGAAATAAACAAACAAATAAGATAAAATCCAAAACAAACATCAAACATTTCTGTTTTGATACTGCACATTTGAATACAAATAAGTTCTCATTGGTAGGATGCACTAGACAATGTCATCGGTCGAGGTCAGCTGCTTGCAATGGCAGTGAGTTCAAATATGATTTAAAACCTTTTTTCTATCTTTCATCTTCCCGCGTCAGACGTTCTCGTCAGCCAGAATGACGTCATTAAAGTTAGCCTTAACTCCTTTCAGTTCAGTAAGTAGCCACTGCAGATTTTCATAGATAACACACCCATTAAATGTAAATAAAAATAATAAGAGGTCAATCCATGGAGTTAGTTTGCTTCGACCAAAGACTATAAAACCACTTGACTGCGCATACAGTGCCCCGACGCTCGCCAAAAGTTAGTGATTTTGCGCGTACTATAAGGCTACGATCAGTACGATCCTTTAGTAGCGACCGTGAACTGACCAATAGTAGCCGCGGATTATGCCGCGTCCCCCCGCCCGCAGTGGTGAGTCGTGTTCTTAGAAGAAATTGGCGAGTGCGCTCTCTAGTGGTTATTTACTTTATGGCTTCGACAGAGTCTGCTGCCTAATGGAAAGGGTGACGCCAACGTTCAAAGAAGAATTTCGGGCAAGGTCGCCTGATGGATGTTTGCGTCCACTCTTGCGCAAATATCACGCCTAACACTGCTCAGGCGCAGCAGAGATGTCACAAACACCATGTTCGCATTTTAATTTTCCTTGTATTTAAATTAAAACATGTTAATTTCGGCGTCCTTCTCCGTACAGAGCGTGTTTAAAGTAAGTAATCCTACCTTAAAGTTGTATGAAGTCAGCTGTTTCGAAAGATTCGTAATTTATTCCGTAGTCGTCAGCTCCATAAATGTTTATCTCGAGTAAAGCTTAGAACTGATATAGCACTCAAGGATTAGCGTCTGGTGTTAAGAAATCATTTTAATTTTCCTGTGTTTGATCTTCTCCTCGTCTCGTTTTTAAGGAAGTTATTTTGTTATTCTGTATCATCTTGTCCAAATTTACTTTGTATTCATTATTAACTATTTTTGCAACAGTCTCTTACGTCGCGGTATATAAATTTCCCATTCGTAGTGCCACATTAAATCATACTGACAGACGGTTCATAGTAATTTATTCTGTAGCTATTACTGCAATTACTGACTTGTATAACATCATTTAGAAATGTCATTTAGCAAGACACTTAGAGCCGGCGCTAAGGCTTTTAGATCTTTCCCAGGCATAATATTACATGTTGTATATATAGGAACTATTTATTATTGTAGACCACTAGTTTATAACTGTAATGAAAGCAATAACTTGCATACTACGGAAATGTGTACTTTTACACCGTTCATAACCGTATCCTGTTGTTTTGCACTAGAAACAATACTGCATAAAAATTACTGCTTTTATTATAACAAAATCCATTTCTAGTGATCAATATATCTCTCCAAGTTACATCAGAAGAGTTGATTGATACCCGTAACTGCAGCCCGGTAAGACTCTGCATCACTGATGCCGCATTTCAATTTCCCTGTTCTCTGAATCGATGAACGCGATAGGTTCGAATCCAATCCAATACCATTTATCATGATCATCATGTCCCATATAAAATGAACATAAATCAAGATTCCTCACGGGTTCCCTCAGTAAATCACGCAGTAAGACAACAGCGAAGACTAGTCGCTCGTGTTACCGAGTCGTGACAAAGCATATACTGCCGAGATCGAACATCCATTAGCGTAATGAGTAATTACAGACATCGAGTGATTGTCCACAACAGGACCCGAACTGAAGGTCGCCTTGCAACACCGATAACATTTGAGCTATAAATATAACCGGCAATTAGGATAAAGGATATCTTGCTACGCGTCAAGGATTAGAACGTAAAATACACACAATACTGACAGTCTGTTCAGTTAATTATTTTAATAATCGTTTGCCATAAAATTGGACGTCAAGTTACTTTATCGGTTAATAATCTAGCTTTATAGGTAACACACGTGTATTGTAGATTTATACTTATTTGCAGGATCTGCTTTTGTTCTTCGTAGGTAACAAACAGAAGTGAATAGCAATCGTTTCTCAGGCAGAATAATTATCTTCTAGGTAGCTGTCAGGCAGGTACTTATCTAACGTATCTTATCGCTGGATATTGCACATTTCCTTCACTTTTAATAATCCATTTGCAATACGAACATAATCGGTCGTACTTTCTATATGTTGGGTAGTATTAGCATGGCATTTTCCTAAGGTCTGGTTAATATGGAATGCCAGTTGTCTACAAGAGTGCGACACGCGCACATTTCTCACGATCCAGTCTCGAACGTCAACGCGACGTGTTTTGCTCGTCGTGATCTAGAATAATCGATAAAAACTCCCTACACACGTAGGAAGGTAGCAAGATAGATACTTTGTATATGTACATTATGTTATTGCTTTATTTAAAAGTGAGAGATATGTTTTTCCTGAAAACAAAGCCTTAAAAGCCTTAAAATTCTTTTATAATATCCAGTTCGCTTCAAAAGAGCTTCAAGACAGTCATAAATGAGCAGCAAAAATATATTTTTGTTTTATATTGCTAACCTAATAATATGACAATCTCGCAATTTATCATCCTTCTAAATATCTACTTAGTTATCTGTTGCGAAAAACTAAGACATTGCAAAATGCACGACAATGATCTACGCTAACAACCTCTCGAATACCTAAATGTAGAATAACATAATAAGATAATCGATTAATTTGCTATCCGAGAGCAATCGATCAATCGGATAGTAAAGTAGCGAGTAATGGAGACATGTCATCAGACATAATAACAGTTCCAAACTCAAGGATGCCATTTCGAAATTAGATCATTATAAATCGTCTCTGGATATCAATAAATCCACCGATACATAATTATGTACTTTTACAATCACCTATATCCTATATTTTATTATAAAAACTAATACAGCATTATTGCCAAATAACGGCCTAATGTGTGACGCAACAAAAAATAGGGTTGTTGTTCCGTAAAAATGCAATACGTAGTTTTCGCGACCTGATGTAATGTGCCCCACAGCCTAACCTAATGTGTTCACGGGTCATTAATTTGATGTCTTCGTTGCAGGTCACGGCGTCATGCGACACACAACACTAGTGAATCTGACCAAGTGATAATATAATACATAGATAGTGTTTATGTAATGAACTGTACCTACAGTGCGTGCCGTGCCAGTGTTGTGTCATGAACAGTGAAACGCCTCCATATCTCTAAACACGTGGAAATGAAAAGAGAAAAGTACAAGAACTCTATTCGGGAACACGGGTGAGTAACAACTACTTATTCTGACATTTAACAAGGTTACAACAATCGTTAACTTCTCTCAATAACTAGGAACTCCTCTGAACTAACGATGAAGTTACATTTAATTGTTATATTCTGGGTCACGCTGCAAACAATAAAGAATTAGCCATTATTATCTAATGTGCGTAATATCCAGCGAATCAAATTTTATTATTCTTGTTGCTTGAAAGTAATTATTTCAAAACCACACATTGTTTGAAAGCCTATAACGTAATGGATTCGTGTATTGGCGCAAGAGCTGGTAATGTTTGCCCAGATGTACACCCAGAGCTTACAATATAGTCCACGACAAGGTGTAACGCACGACTAGGCAAAGAGAAACCGCGAAAAAACAATGGCGCTGTAGCCGCGCAATACAAGCATCTGTATGTGTAATCAACATCACGGTATTGAAATATGTTCAGCAAACTTTGCTATTGTTTTGTTCATAAGTATTGTTAAATATTTTCAAACGCTAAAAGCCCTTTACTTCGACCGTGACCAGAGCGGCTCATGGTCATCCAAAGAACAGATTTAAAATTCATTAGCGATAAAACATTAGTAATTATTATATTCGTTTGTACTGTGGCTCCCATTATGGAGTTCTATAATCACCAATGTCAAGTCGAGCGGCAAATAGTTCGAAATAGCAAAATGCAAATGGTAAGGTTATTGAAGAATGAATGCATGTTTGTGTGAATGCGAAGATTTCGGTTCTAGGTTACGGACATGGACAATAAACTATTAGAACGATTACTACTGCAAAGTTTTTTATGTGATAAATACACGATCAATTTGCTCCAATATAGAACGTTCAATGATATTTTTATTTGCACTCGACAAAAAAGATACCAAACAGTTGCGTGCAAAAACTCATTGCGTTGAATGAAGACAACAAATAAATACTAAGTTGGGTGTTTTTTTTATAACTGGAGATTGACATGCATTTCGTTGTCGAGTTTAAAGAAGTTATCATTCAAGCAGAAAAGGACGCGTAGGTAGTAGATTTTGAAAAAACCCGCAGAACCTTTTTCTTATTTTAATCTCATTTTAAATAAAATATGAAAATAAATAAATCTCTATTCTGCTGATTGCGTAACGACTGTATAATCGTAAAAAATATTTTTGAGTCTATTTTGTTTAACTTGGGCCTAGTTTCTATAGATATTCTGGTGACATCACACGTGATAACAATCTATTCCACAACCTTGCACAAGTACGTGAGAATACTAAACAGAATTGCACATTTACATCGCTTTCCTATCCATTATGAAACGTAATGACCGATAACGGGCATCGCAACTCCAAAATACAATAACTAAACAAAAAGTGAGACTTGAGTTCAACGGCGAGTGTGCCACTGTGCCACTTACTCAGCAGCTGATTTCGTGATGATATAATTGCGCCGGCACAGCGATGACGTAAATCCTGGTAAAGCCCGGAGTGAGGTGAAAGTGTAAATAGCAGCGGTCTGCACCTCGGAACCCTGACACCGCACTGCGATCAGCTAACTCCATCATATTGTATTACTGCGCTGCACATGCCCTACGGTCAACATTCGCTTGCAAGCAACTGAGACTGTGAGAGGCTTCATCGACGCGGAAGTTTAATGTCAGGGCATTTTTGTAGTGAGTCAAACTTGACCTTTTAGAATGTTGGCGAAAACGTAAATTACCATTTTGCTGCAAGATTTAAGTCCTTGTGAAGTGCGTGAAAGAAAGTGTGCTTTCTAGTGGATAAGCGTTGCACAACCACGACAGCGACGCGGCGCTCGGCTGCGGGCGCGACAAGGTCGTCATTGTTGACGCACCTTTGTTTTATTTTTGCCGTGAATTGCGCGAAGCCGCAGCCCGACTGGTCATGACCATAACTAAATTATACTTCAACCTCAAACTTTGGATTTAGAAATACGAATAATTTACTCACTAGAAGAAGCTGCTGATTTATTCACTTACTATTTTTTCAAAAAGATTTATTACATAATATCTAGATTATAATATGAAAGTAGATAGAAATAATGATTTGAAAGTGAACTTTAGCAGTAATTTGCACGGACCCGCATCAGTCGTGACCGTTTTAATCACTCAATAGAACGCATTATAGGCTGTCCAATGCCATTTGATATACGAGTAGCAGAGGAAAAATACTAATGTATACACGTTCCTACCTACATCTAAGATGTGTTACTGCCTCTGCTTTTTTATGTCTTGTTCACAAAGACATGAGAAGGATGCGGAACAATTACGGCTTCATTTAATCCGTCTGCTCAAAATGAGTCTCATTACTATTATTAGTGGGGTTTTGCCTGCCGGATCCGGAAGACTGGTCATTAGGCGTGCTTCACACGCGGCGGCTGCGCGGCCGTGGGCGCTGCGTGCGCGCAGGCCTCCTTGGGAGGTTCGCCTCGTTGCGCAGTGGGGCGACGCGCCGCGCCCGCGCAGGAAGCAATCACAGATAATCATCGAGCTGCTTACTGACATTAACATTCATCAGCGAACACGGACGCACAAGCAAAACAATTGAACATCCTGCGACCACTCCATAATCACTCACACCTATTATCTTAGAGGTTGCCTCTTCATGTCCAATGGGGACATTGGATTGTTCAGATTTAATTTTAGTTTTAATGCGAATGAAAATAAACATCGGATGCATTAAGATGTCTTTAGGCTTAATACCTTTGCGTTCCCTGGTGGCAATTCCATTTGATGATGTTGTTTCGCAAGATATTAATGATGTTATTCACGACATAAATAGTTTTATACAATTGTAGCTTAGATACCTACGGTTGAAGACACACATTAGTTAAGGGATTATATTTTTTGCCGCGAAAACCCAACCTCTTATGATATACTTCCCTCAACCTTAACAAAGTAACAGGTCACCTTTTGAGTTTGAATGTCGACTATAAAATGTCACGCAAAGTTCAACAAACAGACAATTTATTAATATGTTGTACACACTATTTTATAACTCATTGATATCATTCGTAATACCTATTGCTCTTTTAAGAAATAAGTTTAAAGACCTTTTAAGTATAGGTAGCCATTAAGATTCTTATTCATTGACATCAAGAGACTGCAAAAAACTCGTATCTTGCTAATAAAAAACAACATTTTTAGAATTTAAATGACACCTACTCTTCTTCTAGCCGTTTCTAAAGTCAAAAACAAGTATTACCATACATCACCGGCGGCGATCCTAGAAACTTTCTCTATAAGACATAAATGCCAAAACATTACAATCCGCGGTATGGTGAGTAGTGAGTATGACCAGTCGGCCATGTCATAGTACCTACGTAACTCGGAATGTCGCGGCACCCTCACGCAATGAGGCATTTACGAAGAAAGTGGCACCAACGTGACAACTTGCATGGCTACCGTGCCCAATAATGTACTTTGCGTTACATGACGACTAATAAAGTCGTGTGATTTATGTGGGAAAAAAACATTCATAATTAAGATGTTAATAATTAGCATTAAGTTGTACAAAATGGCTTTGTGCTACTTATAGTGTACTATGCTAAGATTGTAGAAGTTAGAAATTAAATTAAACAAATGAATATTTAAATATCTTGTGTTTCCTATCCATTCCATGTTGATCTTACGTAGAAAGTATTTTAGATAAATCGATCTACGGCACCATTATTGCAGGTGTCAAGTTGGATGATCGATTAACCTGTAAAGTTCGCGCACGTAATCAAAACGCACATTCCTGCGCGTGAGCAACCGATCTCATGTTTCAAAGAACAATTTGTTCCAATCTCTTCATAATTGATTTACCTTATGTACGCAGTTATAATTGAGCGTTTTCTTAGGAAATGATGTATTTGCACGTGTGGGCCGCATCACGATTTTTCTTTAATGATGTGGTCTCTCATATTTACCATCCAGTTGCGATGATATCGTATTTCACATACTTAGTACTTAAATAACGATGAAACACGTAGCACATTATCTGAAAATTTTGAAACATCTACGCAATCGTGACTCCAGATTAGAATGTGTTCTATAAAAGCGAAGGATTTAGACGAAAGCAACTGCATACGCTGCATAGATACAGATAGAGAAACTCCAGGTACCTATTCGTATTTCAATTTTGAGTAGCAACTTTCTTGAGTAGCAATTTTCTTTGAATGGCTTGCATCGGTCATTATTTAAGCTATTGGATATTATAAAATAGTAGTGTGTGCTTGGCAGTTTTTGGAACACGTTGCTTATTAATGTAGATCCTGGGTTTCAGCAAAACGAGAGAACAGACCAAATCAGGCAACACAGTTTTACAAACCTTTACTTAATTTTGTCAATGACTAGTACAAAAAAGAAATAAAGTAAATAAGATTCACGCAGACAGAAACATCCAGCGTATAAAGTATATGTATCTGTAAAATGGTGTCAGCGCAATGTTTTTTCATTAGCAACAACATGTAACTATGTAGTCCACAGCTGACTCAATGTCACAGATCAATTAAGCATTTCCGATTGACTTTTAAATCTAGATCAAGATTAATGGCTGACTAGTGATTTCATTATAAATACTATGTGTCAGTTTTTTATTCGTCTACAAGATATTTCGATTAAGTACTAGGTACTACTTTTTTGAGAACATTGATTTTCTGGGCTTTTATTTCTATTTATTTGTTAGCTTATATGTCCAGCAGTGGACTGCGATAGGCTGATGATGATGATGATGATGTTAGCTTATGTGTTTTAAAAATTATGGAATATAAAGACAATTTTAAATTGCTACGATGCAATGAAGTCATTATAGAGTAAAACTATTCAACATTGTAGTTTAATCCTAAAGCTGCAAACATAACGTTCTAACACAAAGCTACGCCCACGCGCGGATAACTTTGTAAGATTATTAACACATACTTAATGGGTTATATTATTATACAAATATGCAGCATAGAGGCAGTTAATGCGGGGACTTGTTTAGTCAAAGGTCAGCTGGGACTACCGTCTCCATGTAGGTAGGTACTGCGTGACTAATGTTACGCCTATCGAAAGATCAACTAATATTCAGTATGTCACCATTCTCATATCTTATAGTATCGACTAATGTGTTTTATATTGCAACAATATTGTTTTACACAAAACCAAAAAATGTCTCAATAACCTCTCACAAAGTCGTGACGGTTCAGAGGTTATGGAGTTCAATTCGGATGCATTTATCTGCTTGTTTTAGTTATGTAATATTGAGATAAAATATTGTGACTTACTTCTTCTTTTATAAAATAAAATAATGAAAAAAGAAATGACCTGCAAAGTTGTCGAATAGATTTTGTAGTAGCTCCAAATCTTCAATAGCTAGAAATAATTCTATAGCTGCATTACAATATCATAGTTCGTTTATGAGACCAAAACCGCATGATTATCCGTAATTAAAAATTCTAAACAGTCACGCATCCTTGGTTTGGATAAGTCACAGTTTCTGGAAATTTCTTGGAAATACATTAGCAGTTCAATGTCTCACACAAGGCAGTTTTCCGTACAAGCTTAATTTCCATAATGACGTGCCTTCCGAAGCTTGAACATGTTTCGATTTTATACTTGAAAGGTACAAAAATACGTCACGGACTTTTCCCAAGCATAATGAAATACAAGTGACTCAGCGCGATCAAGTTTGGGAGGAAATGGTACAGATATCGAACTGGTTTCGGCATTATACGTCATCAACAACGTCAATCCGCAATAAAAATATGGCTCCAATCTTTTAAATCTACTTTAATAAAAGTCAGCAACAATCTACAGTTATGTAAAACAAATTGAGTATTTATGAAAGCTACAAAATGGTCTGAATACGGTGATTTAGTGAGCAAACAAGTAATTTGCGAGTACACCCCGTGGTTAGTTGGTAGTCTGCGAATCTGACGGTCGGAGAAACTCGCGCACTTGCGCAAGCGACGCCACCCGTACATTTGATTGTGTGCACTTTCTTTATGCAGACGATAGGAATTAAATAAAGGTTCCGTCTTTTATAGTGGCATTCCTACTTGTAAGGTTACATAGGTCATGCATGTTTGCTCTGAAGACCTGATAGAGGTAATACTTTTTATAAGTAAAACTAAAACAAAGTTGGAAGCTGAAACAAATGTTTATTTAGGTTTATAGACAAAATATCTCCAACCATATATTATCTGCAAACTCTGCAAATAGTGTATGCCTCTGTCTATAAGTCATAGCAAAACCACTAATTACATAGTTAAAGCGATGTACCCATCCTTCATTATATTCTCCTTTTACGTAATTTTCCTTTAATTGTGACCATTTTCGTAAAGGCGAAGTAACTAGAGTCAGACTCGCTGCAGAAGAGGGTTAGAGGTCCATTCACAGCTTGACAGTAACTGTGTTGGACCTATGTATAAATCTAACATCTTATTTTGTACCCATAATCTTTGCAAAATAAACGATTTGATTTGATTTGTAACAAGGGCTCGTGCAATGAAGTACTTACTGAGGTGACTTCCAGTATTAAGTGGAAATATTTGTATTTATTCTATTTATGAATAACGTATACCAAAATTATAATAAAATGGTTCTTGAATTTAAATATTCTTTTAAAATTATTCGACATATACGAAAATGATCATGTTTATGAAAATCTAGAGGTAGACAGCACTGTGCCATAAAATTCTTACAGTAAAAACAAACTACAGTTTTAGGAATAACACTACGAATTTACGTAATGATTCACATTATTATTATTAGAAATGTTGATAATAATATACCTATCATCATCCTCCGAGCCTTTTCCCAATCATGTTGGGGTCGGCTTCCAGTCTAACCGGATTCAGCTGAGTACCAGTGCTCTACAAGAAGCGACTGCCTATCTGACCTCCTCAACCCAGTAACCCGGGCAACCCGATACCCCTTGGTTAGGCTGGTGTCAGACTTACTGGCTACTGACTACCCGTAACGACTGCCAAGGATGTTCAATGACAGCCGGGACCTACAGTTTAACGTGCCATCCGAAACACAGCCAATGGTGTCTAAGATATACTTAGAAAGTACATACAAACTTAGAAAAGTTGCATTGGTACTTGCCTGACCTGGGATCGAACCCGGCCCTCGTTCTTGAGTTTGGTCCTTTACCCACTAGGCCACCACGACTATCCACTATGATAATAATATACCTATGATGTTTAATAATTCATCAACTGATTTTACGACTGTATAATTATCATGTAAGTAGTAGAACAATAAAAGTCCATATTTCACAATAATGTCATGTGTGTCGCAACATAAAAGTTTCGTAAATGAAAGCTTGACCCCTCTATGAATCACATAATGTATATGTAAATTGTATTTCCCAACACGCCCTTTAACAACCTGTAGTATTTGTTATAAAATACCTGTTCTTTACATTGTTTATTCTAATAAATTGCTTAATAAAATGTAAAAAAGTCTCAATGGAAAATAAGGCAATGAATATCTATTTATCATTATATATCTTTGTTTGTTATAACCTATTTATTCGTTGTTTTGCAGTCAGAGATTGAAACTTGACTCAATTTATGTATTTTCATAAACAAATCATCGAATAGATTTATAGAAAATCACCGTCAGTCATAAAATAGGTACTGATACAGACCTATGAACATTTTCCCCGAGAGATCAGCGATGTCGCGATCCGTAAGTAACTATCCTTGTAATCAATCAACTGATCTTCAACTCTTAATAAACAATCTACTATCGTGATGGGAGTCACGCGTGGCATTTCAGTCGGGAAAATATGATTTTAGTGGTGATATTTATACATTTATTTCACCAAACAAACAACTTTTTTTACAGATGTCACCTATTACAATAGGTTGTTACTTATTTCTAATTATACTAACTAAATCTTAACATTTACAAAACTTAATGCATATAATTTACAAATAAAACTAAACAAATCTATATATATATATATATAAATTAAACCTACTTTCCGTTATCACGACATAACATGAAATCGGCTTGACCGATTTGGCTGAAAAATAGAGGGGAGGTTACTTAGACCCGGGACCCTTACGGCTACGGGACGCGGGTGAAACCGCGGGCGAAAGCTAGTACCTACTAACTAAATATAAACATTTACAAAACTTAATGCATATAATTTACAAATAAAACTCAACTTATTCTATAATAAAAATTAGTTATTAACGAGTGCTAGTCAGATACAATTATGGGCGAATGATATCATACTTGCTGCGTGACTGGGCATTGATGAGCGATGCTGTACGATCTCCGAGAAATTGGGACGGATGTGTCTGATAATTTGATATTAATCACATAATAGATGATTTCTGTTCAATTTAAAGGTTAATGTAGAGGTTAATCTTTGTATACGTGTATTTGACTGATAGTTTAATGTAATAGGAAAACCTAGAAGGATGTACCAATTGCCAATTATGGGATACAATGCATTCTCAGCCTTACTGCCGAAAATTGCAACGAAAATAATTAGGTAATTAGTAAAACCTTTCTCTGACCAGAGGTTTCAGCTTAGGGTATACTCAGGGTGCTTAGGGTATACTTAGGGTATACTCAGCAATTATTCTTCCCAAAAAACCAAAATTGACAAAGGCAGTGATTATGATTTTTTAATAAACATAGCCAAAAAATTCAGAAATTATAAGTTGTGTTTAGACAACAACCTTCTTCATTATAATTTTGTGTTATTATGATAGGATACTGTTGCCTATTTCCCAGATATTTTACTTCAATAAATTAATATTTAAACGGTTACAATTTTGCAATTAATATCAAATTTTGCAATTAATATCAAAAAAATAAGTTTATGTATATAAACTCCTAATGAACACAAACAAACGGTATTTTTACAGTTACGTGGACTGAGATACCTAAACGCACAGAACTAGAATTCCATTAATTGATTATCTTATTAGTGATATATGGATACCTAATACAAAAATACTATAGACCTGTAACTTGGTTCATTTTCGTAACGTTACGTTCATGAATACGTAATACAAATAAACTATACACATGGTGGTTACACAAACCGTTTCAGTGTTACGGAAGCACATACGTTTTCCTGAACGTTATGGTGTGTGAGGTCATGCGCGGTCGCGAGGCCTCGCCGCCCTGCGCCCGCGACTCAAGGCGAGCGATATAGGATGTCGTTACACACATAATGTCCACTGTGCTACAGTAATACAGTTTGAAAAAGATTAATGTTATATGTCACATATCTTTTGTGCCGATTTACTAAGTTTTGTGCAATTTTTTTCTTTAATATTTTATTTGTATGAGTCTTTAACGCTACTGCGTTATGCCAGCCTCCTTAGGTTTTATACAAATTATGTATATCGGGTGTGTCGTACCTAATCACATTAAATCCTATCACTTATAATTTATGATATTCTACGGTAAATTGTAAAAAAAGAACCTAATCCATTCATTGGTTAAGCCGCAGGACTCATTTTCGTTTTCATAATTTACAACATCATGTGTAAAGCAGAGATAAAGTCAGGAGTATCGAATGTTTTGACCAGTTGAAAGCCATCAGTTTTCAGGGCAGAATTTCCGTTGTTTGTAATGTCTGACTATTATACGGTGTTCTAATTCTCGCACATTTTTATTCAATTTGTTTTGTTTGAAAAATGCATATTTTTTTTATATTTAAGTATTTTCGTTTTTTCGTTGTGCTAATCGACATGTATTAACCAGTACATTAACGTATTTAATTTAATATGATTAGGTTTGGCACACTCTGTATAAAATAACAAAGAATAAAATCTATGGGTGTAGAAATCTAAATTAAATATTGAGCATCCAACGAATCAATGCCAGAGCTAGATATAATCGATGGCGACATGGTACAAGTTATGTAACAAATGCATGGTATTCTGACTTGGAACTTGCATTCCAAAAGCTGGTCCCGTGGCCTTTATGTTTTCTAGTACATTATGCATGTATTATTTATAAATGTCAACCGGACGCTGTGTCGAGATAATTGCAAGTGCATAGTGTGACAATTAAAGAAAAATGTTAACCAAGTTAATTTTATGCAACTGATATATGCTTTGTTTTTTTACATAATCATATGAAGTGGGAAAATGTTATCCGTTGATTTATGTTATTGTTTTACTATCTATTTTCCCTATAAATATAATTATTATTTAATAAATCCCTGTTTCTTACTAGATCCCGTAGGTTGTTAGGAATAAATCAATGTCTAATGTATTTAATAACGTTATTAAGAGAATCTAAGAGCCATTACAGACGATGGTATTTCAAGGTAATCACGCATTCTGCAATCCTTCGATAAATAATTAAATTAAATCTACGTACGTAGGTACATTAATTGCTATAAAAATTCCAGTGACATTAATGCCATTGCTCAGTTCTCAGCGTGAAAATTAGCATATAACACGAGCAATAAATATCAGTTAATGCCTACGTCGATAGGCTTAACATTTTCTTCATCTAAGAATGTTTGCCGCGTTCGCACGAGGCTTGCGAAACGTAATACCGTGACATGTCATGCATTGACAAATGCCGAACCTATCATGCACCTTCTGTCAAAAATTGGCAATCAAACGAGGCTTTGACGTCTTTAAAAACTATTGTATTCAAATTGTTGCAGACATTTCTTGCCTTCATTGAATTATATGTGTCATGCATTTTAAAAATTAGATTTTATTCCAAAAAAGTATACATATGTGTATATTTTTTTTAATTTATCAACTATTAATCCTTTCAACACAGAACAAATTCATAATTGAAAACATGGTATTAACTAAGATGAAATACATGTTCATGGGGACCATTAAGCCTCATTAATATTATTAATGATAGCGTTTAATCATAATCGCGTCTCTATTCAAATAAACTTGTGCAAGCCTCAATTTACGACGTGTCGAACTATCGGTACCGCTGTGTTTTACTGATAATGAAGCATATATTTTAATGAATGTCGTACATGCCGTTAAAAAGCAATATAAATAATAGCTTTTTAAACTAAGTGCCGTTTTATTGTACAGCTCAATATATTTAATTCTCTGTTGTTATCTTATTTTTAGCTAGAGGCTGAGTTTGTTGAGCGGAGGATATTTCACAAGAGCAACCTCGGTGCAGCGTGAGTCAACTTAACGACATGCACTTTTAACACTCGCTCGGTTTTTCAACACCTTCCGATATGCGGGAACATTGTAACCATTTTCATTCAGATTTCCTTGACAACTACCACTTTATTAGAGTCTATGTCTCAGCTTAACTAAATTAAATTTTATTCTCCACTTTAATTAAGAATCAAGAATTATGACAGAATACTGAAACACCAATCAATACAACAGCTTATTAATCTGTTGTATTAACGACAGCCTCAATAAATGCGACCTACAATTTACTAGCTTTTCATTATTCTAGACTTCTAGAGCGTAAAATTGTGAGTATTCCTATGCAAGTGGTAATGCCACACAGAATACTCGTCCGTGTAGTACTAAAGGTCCTTCTAGCTAATTGGTCTATTACTTGCAACTGGCTTCTACTGCGACACGAATAGAATAAAACAACAGACAATCAGCTGAAAACCTTGATGATTAACTAATTGGTTCGTATTGTCGTTTCAATAATAATTGTAATTTGATTTACACAGCGAAGTTAAAGACATTATTATATTCTTTTATCAACTGGGTATTCAAAGAAAATTTAATTTCGATTGGTTAATGTTCTGTTTGGCCTCCAATGTTTTTGTATATGCTGATGATGATGAGATGTTCATAGGTTCATCTGCGTAACGCTTACTGACTATAACCACAAAACGTACTAAAACCAAGCTATGAATATAGGCACCTAGCAACTTCATAAACCCTGAAACAAAAATTTCAATGTGCATACTTGTCTCGCTTATCTTGTTCTAATGGATTTTCAATTTGTTCCGTAGATAAATTGTCGGCAATGATTGATTCCACTTTAGTGTAATGTCTCCTATACCCGAGGCGGACACTTTGACATTTTTCGAAGTATGTTGAGACGGTGCAATGACATACATATATGCAAGTAAAACCGGCTTCCCGACTGGATGTGAACACCAAAATAAATGCAACATCTAACGGTATCACGCTTGGAATAACTTTCGTAACTTTAGTTTTAATTAAAATATGCTTCCGACCGCTTCGGAGTGAGGTTGCAATGATTGATCATGTTTTCTTTAATAAATTAATATTGTGGGTATAGGTCGCTGGGTGTTATATTATTTTGATTCATTCGTAACCAGTAGCTTTGCCATTGAAATTGACCATACCTACTTCAATGTTATACACATTGGAAAAACAAATTTAATTCATTAACTTTGAATAAACGACTATATTCTGCGACATTCTAATTGACTTTTCGCTGAATTTCTCCCCCTTCCGTGATATTTAGACCTAAAATGAAATAACCACTGAAAACGACTAGATGCAACTAGCACAAAATACAATAAGTAGCAAAATGTGACATGGCATAAAAGATAGAAACTTTGCAAACAACAGTATTTTCTTTAGTTCAACACATTCATAATGATTACTTTTTATTCTTCTACTTAATTGTTTAACTTCTGTTTTGTCCCACTTTCAAACAAAACAAAAAAGCTTAGTTTCTTGAAGCCATAGCTAATTATTGCTATTTCCCCATTTCTACTTTAAAATAGGCACAATGTTTTGTAGATAATAATTAAAGATTTAAGATTAGGAAGAAAGTCTATCAATATCCTGAATTACTACCCATCCATCATTTTACATACGTACATTACCTACCTACTGTTACACCCGCTTGACATTAAAATATTATGCAAAACTACAATCAAGTAACAAAGAGCGATCCAAGCCAAACAGTCAGCATGTTTGTTAATATAAGTTTCAAAAGATTCTCGTATTACTTACCATCACAATACCGCCTCTAATTTTATTATAAGACATAGCGAATGACACATGTATCACCGTTACAACACACTAGTATTGTATTATAAGTAATTTAATATTTTGTAACAAATATGCATGAAGTTTAGACCTTGAAACCGAAATTTTTGTTCCTCATATTTTTGGTGGTAACTCTGTATTTAATCTAGGTTAGGTTTCAGGTTTATTTTCTGACTGATATCTACTAAAATAATTTCAAATGAAAGTTTCAAAATACAAAGCATTTAAAGAAAACGTTGAGGTACAAAAAACTATACAGGGTTATAGGTAAAACACTAACAACCTCTCAGGACCATATTACTAATATTATAAACTAAAACTTTTGTTCTATGATTTTTAATAATTCTCAGATTTTAGTTCATCAAAATTTTCACACAAAAATTAAAATATTTCAAGTGTACGCTCTAAAAGTTACAAAGTCTATGCGAAGCACAGTAAACAGTAGTACAAAAGACAGCGGAGGGGAGCAGGGAGCGGGGCTCGGGCGGGGAGCGTTTGACCTATTTACGAGCGGCCGTCAGTCGTTTTTATGCTCCCGCGTCGCATCATACGTTTAGGGAAATTCGGTGGTGCGAACGTAATTATCTTTACAGTATGGCGTATCGACATTCAAATGTCGAGTACACGGAAATGGTGCGAACGCTGGCTAGGTGTGATGACAATGTTTCGGAAGCCTGTCGCCAATACGCCATACGATTCCCAAACATCCCTACACCTAGCTGAGTAACAATGCTAGCCGCTACACAGCGGTTACGAAATTACGGGCAATTCCGGCATGCCATCAGGGATAGTGATCGTCCACCGAGGCACACAGTACGTGAAGAAGACGATATTTTGTTTTTTAATTTCTTTTTATTTGACCTCTTCGTAAAAAGGCGGGAAATCGTAGCGTAGCGAGTTACCAATTCAAAAGTATGACTAGGTACGAGAATAGTGCGCGGGAGGCGTAGGGTAGACAAAGATCTTGCATTCATTCTAAAAATGCAAACCCTTCACCAAACGAATTTATTGTAATGTGTGATAATCTCGACTCGTCCGCACACTCTAAGGTCGACTAATCGCTCGACTGGTCTCGATCGGGCCTTTTGTTGGTGAAGAAATGGTAGGGTCGTGCTTCACTATAGTAAAATAGAGTTGAAATGTGTTAGATAGACCAATGAAATCTTGTAGGTTTGTTTTTGGCAAATGTATTATGTTTTATAAAAAGTCACAGAACAAAAGTTGTAGTTTATGACTTTAGTAATACAGTCCTGCAAGGTTGTTAGTGATTTACCAATAACCCTGTATAAAAAAGCTATTTTGTATGTTACAATATTATTAAACAGTTTTTTTTCCTTTTAGATCTCTTCATATCAGTTACCTGTAAACACTTTATTTGTCTATTAATAGACACAAACCAATACATAGAGGAAATATACTGACCAACCTTGTGCAAGTAGGAAGTGATGTCTGATTCCTATTTACTTCTTTATAAGTTGCTATTGAATATGCCAAATAGAAAGGTCAACCAGCCAGTTATAATTCATTTCCGATAACCTACGTGCTCATTATCTCAACATCAAAATCAATATAATGATACATTATCTGTTGCAAGAATTAAACGTATGACGGAACGTAGCGACGGCAAACATTGTATCTATTTATCGTGTGTATTGATCTGTAAACATGTTTGTCGTTTAATTATAACCTTCTAGATAAATATGCATACGAGATGACGGCAATACCGGTAGTCATTCCATGTCACTGTTAGGAATCTATACGGAAACTTATCGCTTTGTCACCGTCGCCTACGCAGATGTAGTATACCTACCCTCTACGGCTACGGGCTACGAGCTACGACTCGCTACGAAAAATGGGTTCAATAAATAATTTGGTACTTTCTATCGAATTTAACTATGTATCTCATAGCTCATTGTTTCCAATAACAATGTTTTCCTTTAAAATGAACATACCTTGTACAATGTCTAGTGTTATTAAACAAACGAACATGTTGCCTCTCTTCGGATTTTTGTTTGAATAATATCGCACTTTGTTTTCGCTAGCATATAATAGAATTCTAAATCTAAAACAACACCTATTGATATTCTTTATTGTTACTCGATTGCTTATATTTACCCAGCTGCAATATTTAAACAAAGTCCTCTTAGTTGATACAAATTGTACGTATAAACCTAAATATTCACATAACAACATTTAAATAGATTTGAACTTTGAACCGATACCTAATGTATATTGACATGTTATGATAAATATTGGGTATATTTATGCATAATATTACTGAACAACGTTAGGATTCCAATGTCACATTTCAACAAACACACTAATTTTGCAGTGGTTCATAAAACGGGTTGTTGTGAAATTACTACAACTGCGATATACAATGCTCAAACAGATCAAACGATCAAAATGTTTTCTTCTCACATTTTATTAAATAAACGACTTGATCAACCATCACGAAATGTTTTCTAGCCAAAATAATACACGGAGAAGATCGCCATACGATACGTAGACGTAACGACGCTCAGCGAGCGAGCGAAGTCGTGAGCGACAAAGGCGACGGCAGATAAGCGTCGCTACGTGCTGCGAGCGCGTGCGCCGGCCGCGGCCAGAACCTTGAATACAGCCGCGCTCCTTGCCGCGATATAATAATAAACTGCTCAGTGCGGGCCGAGCCTTTAACGATACAACACGACCGATATCTGTGACAACTATTCCCGATCCTCGATATATCCTCCGCAGCGATATTATTCCCCCAGTGCACCCTGTATAGTGACACAACTAGTATACGAATAGTGTATATTGTGATGTTTTGTGCCAATGCTCCTTGTGCCATATTAGGAGGTGTTAATTGTGTTCACAAGTGCAGTTGTAATAGGTGAGTGGGTATCTGTAATTAATTTAGATTCACTACCGTTTAAGTGATAACTTCAACTTTGTGCAGATCTAAGTTCCGTTTATGTGATGCGATTGATGGTTAGATAATGTAACGTATTATTATCATTTACTGCTAAATCATTAAGTTGTAAGTGTCTAAAAGATAATTATTAAGTCATTATATGGCTAACAATATCTTATATCTGGCGAATGCCGTCCACTTGAGTTTAGCCTCCAAGTATTGCTACAGCTTTATGATGACAGTGAAGAAGTAATTATAGGTATTAACGTGTATTATTTAGAAGTGGTAGCACTAGGCGTAGTATATGTACTTATCTCCGTAAAAATGTTCACTACATACATAAAGTTTCCTAGCCTTCTAAACTTATATGTTCATTGAAATTCAATAATTCATTTATGTCCGATTTTTCAATCATCCGCTAACTTCTTTCTGAGGAATCAATATACACGGTTTGACAAATGATATCCTGGCAATTGAAACATCGACCCCAAATCATAAACAATAGAAAGTGTTCCGCAGTATTATAGGTACTCTTATTAACTCCAGTTAGACATATGTATTATATGTCTACAAGCACATTGTATCAGGAGCACATAGTTGATAGTTGACTTAGCGTAGAACAAACAGCACTCGTTGAATCATTCAACAAGACGTAGGTACAATGGCAACAATGTCTACTAATGTACTATGCATTACAAACTGTGATGCACTTTTCCTTTTACACTTTTTTTTTTTAGATCCGGCTATAATTACGTTGAATCTAATACAAAAGACTTGGTATGTCAGAGTCTAGGATAATGATTACTCTTTCAATATTATATCAAAATCAAAAAGAGCTAATAAAACTGACGAAAAGAAAAAGCCTGTCTGTTTGTATTAAATGGTCAATAACACAAAAATATCTTCCAAGAATTCAATGGACAGTCATGACAATCAATCATAAAGCTCAATTTTCATAAACTACGTATCAACTAATCAGCTATTATAATTTCGTAATAAGTAGCCTTAAGATATTCTGCGTGTGATTAATCATGCCCCATGAGGTAACTCGCATGTAATTATATTGTTAAGACTACGTGATGGTGACAACATAAGACTAACGCCTATTAGAAACTTTTATAATTCTATTTTGCAAACGAATGATGTTGCCGCCAAAAATCCTCAAAATAAATTGACTGCTAAATTGTGAAATGAGTTTTATAGTAGCTATTTATCAAAAACATAATCTTTGATTCTTAAGCTATTTCTATCAACACATAGGTAGATGTTTTCGTTTAGTAGTAGGGAGTATACTAAACGCTCTCATGAGAACCTTTCAGTAATTCGTATTTCATAGGTATCGTAGAAAACAAAATAATTTTGCTACATTCTGTTTTGTTTGTAAATTGAGCTAACTGTCTCCGATAGAATATGTACTTCCTGTGATGCGTCTGTTTTTTTCCGCCCAAATTAACTGCCGCTTTCATTCGGTTCACTGTTTTCATACTTCTTAATAAACTTATAAATATTACACAACAGGGTAATTTCTTCACTAGCTTCCTTGATTCCGTTATTAGACATTATCAATAGTGATACATAATATAATAACATCCATCATATCTCCATAGCCTATCGCATTCATAATAACTTAGTTACAAAAGCAACAGCAAGGATTTCATTTTCTTAGCCTCTTCAATCATGTAGGCAGGTGTTGTATCTCTTTCGCAAACCATATTATAATTTCAAATTCATACGTTTTGCTTTATTTCCTCATCACCGGCGAACATCTACATTCAAGTTTGAGGAAACGGTCTGAATGTCAGAATATAAGTTATGGTTATACGCGCTTATTGCAAAGACTTGGGGAATTTACCGCTGCATTAAAACTGGTCTGTTGGTAAAACATGAAAGTGCACTGTAATTCCGGATTGTTTCCAAATCGATCTATTATTACAAGCGGCCGCCTCCAGTGGGCAGGCATTTGACCGCTCCCACTGATCAACGTTTAACACAAATTGCCAGCATAAGCAATTATCCGGAAATATTATAGGCAATTTTATAAATTTTGAAACGGTGTAGGAACACGACTTCATTTTGTTTTTTTTTTACTGCATGAAGGTTTTACAGGCAAACAAGTTCTCAACTAAAATCCACATTGAATGATGAACTAACATAGCTAAACAAATTCTGCTCGAACCCGAAACCACGTGCTGCACTACATTCGTGCTTTGACCAATTAACCACCAATTCGGAGTCAATAATGTTATTACAAATATTAATAAGAATAATCTAAAGGTCATGGATAATTCAATATTGACACATAGGTATTAGTAAAAATGATTTTCATGTTTAACAAACACGTGTTGCTTAACATTTTATTTTACATTTCATTGTGATCACTGATTAAAACATGGCTTCCGCTATACACGGGAAACAAATTTTTATGTGTTTATGCTGAAATAATTGATTTTAATTAATGTAATTAAGTAATAAAAAATGTAATTTTGATGAAGATTACACCAGAATTAGTCATACTTACGTTATTTTATGACTTAACATTAATAATAAATTGATAATTTTGTATAATTTTTTAAAACTATTAGAATAAGTGGTTTTCAACTACTTACTTTCTGTTGATACATCCCATCACGAATATGCTTATTATAAATGCTTTTTACATACCTTTACATTCTTAACACTTTCTCCAATTCTTGCGTATTCACGATTTGGATCGGTAATTATATTTTTCTTCTGTCATTAACAAGCTGTCTTCGTAACGTGCTCTCATCACAGCCCATTCCCAACCATTGTTCTCGAGAAGTCAGTCTTCCTAATTCGAGTCCCTTCGGATTGCAGCAACCTTTACGTTCACACAGAAATTTTAGCAACTAAGTACGTCTGATTGCGTCAAAACTAATTACTCAAGCCACCTTATACATTTAGTGGTTTTCTGCTAATTCCATAGTTTTCGTGTGATCAAAACTCAATTAGCGCTTCTTTTCTAGCAGAAGTGTTAATGTACATAAGTTAGAAGTATGATTTATGATGAAATTATAAATAATGTATGTGTCTAAGTATTTCTAAATTGTGTAAATCTAGAAACTTAATAAAGATGTATCAAAATTATACCCAAGCATAAATGAACCGATCTGTCCTCTTAGTTACAGAAAATTGGCTATGATTGCTAGGTATCACGATCGATTTGATCCATAAAAACTCTATAGGTAATAAATTTCATTTAAATAATGTATGAATCCTAATGGATAACTTAGATTGGTGCCTAATTGCTATAATCAACAAAAAATATGCCAAAGCTCCCGGATCCTTGAGATGTAGGTACCTATTTGTTTCAATCGATAATCATTATAATGATTGACGGCACCATCAATTGATATCATTCTTGATTGAATTGCAAATAAGAACTATCAAATAGGTGCGTCAAATGGCGAACAAAAAATCTGAGCAATTACAGTAATACATAGTTCCGTAAGTAAACTATTTATATCCCATGACACACCTCCCGGATTATCAACTAACGTATTATTATAATGACTCATTTTCTTGTCAAATCTCTGCAGACTTTATTACCCCCATTAAATCGAACTTGAGCTATAATTAACTTTACTGTTGTACCTAAAATAACTTGAGAGAACACAGGTATTTTTTTCCTTTGCCATATAATTGGGATTCTGATTGACGTAATACATCAGCTCACGTCCAAAAAACGTTATTAATTGCAAAGTCATTGCAAACTAAGCCTAATGGGCTTAATTGATCGTTAGCTTGAAGCGTTGAACCCGGTCTTCTATTATGTTTAGAAGATGTCTCGGCGTGCGTCATATACATTATATTCAATTAACCAAAGTGATTGATGGCTCAGATAATACAGTGCTTTGTCATTTGAGAAAATGAGGCTGATCTATTGTTTAGGCTGTATGTATGTAGTTCTAGTTAAGATATATGACAACGATAACCCACCCACATGCCTTTTAGTTTGAAGGCGATTATGTTTCGTGCTTCTCGCTTAAGCCTGTTTTTCTTACTGCACGTACGGGAGTTAATCCGACAAGTATAATGCTTACAAGTTTTTACAGAACTTAAGTAGGTATGGCTCGATAATGTACCCTTAAATGTCAGCGAAATAATTGTCTAAAGGGATAAATACCAAGGCCGGCCAATGAGTTTCTTGACAAGGGCTGTGCATAGTCACAGCCAAGGTTTCAAGGCTGAACATAAAATTTTGAACTACCTCTTCGTCTGAAAATGACTTTTTCTTTACTTCTGTAAAGCTCAAAGAAAGATATATGGAACAATTTTGTAATTTTTAAGTACATACATATCTAGGTACTATTACATACTTGCCCAATGCCAGCTTTACAATTATGGAAATCCACAAATAAAATGAATTTTCATGAAAATTGTTTCTGTCTCATTATTGTTTTGTTACAGTTTGTCACAGAATATTTAAAAGATCTTTTCTAGAACATTGCAGTACATTCCTGCATAAAACACGTGAGAACAAACATTTATAAAAATCGAAAACATCCACAACAAAGTTCCTTCATTAAAACTATTTGTTATGCATTTATTGTGAGAATATGAACTGTTACGAGCTGTTATGTCATGAAGAAAAAAGATCATGTAAAGCTCCTTTATCTGAGTACATACCAACACAATGGTCAGTTAGAGGCATATTATGCAAATGTTTATAGTTTAGTGAAACACTGCGCGACCTTCCCGCGGCCTCGGCGCACATGACGCAGCATCACGACGCACAAACTTGACCAAGTAGGAAGAGGAAAATCATCTAGCCACCACTACTCTGTACTTACATACTTGTGTACTACATTCCTATTTTATGTTCCTGAGAATTAAGTAGTTAAGTCCAACCGTTAAGAAGAGTTTAAATGCATTATAAAATTATTTCTGGAAAACGATGCCAACTGCCACAATAATCTGTGTTCTGAGAAATATCTTAACACACTTAATAACTGTCAGATATAACCATGCCACATCTCAGCAAGAAGCCGTTTTGCACAACATCACAACTTGATCGTATCCACAAACGTAATAAACATAATTGGAGCGCACTCGTAGAACAAGAGCGTATAGTTCCTTCACAAATTAAATAACAACAAAGGAATAAGACGGTGCACATTGTTCGTCAGTTTCATTGGACATGCTGCCTCACTCCGCAGATAGACAGATGAGATTAAAATACTAATTTCCCACGTTAATTGAGTGCACCGCGGTCGTCTGCGTGTCGCAACAGTTTATTGTTGCGGATCAACAGACAACACCCGGTTAACTTATCTGCGCCTCACATCAACCTCGAATACTCCAATGAATTCATATAATGCCATTAATATTAAATTTATAGCGATATAAATCATTAGGCTACCTGCTACAAAAAGGTTAATTAAACATTAATTCAACCTTATGTTACTAGCAAAAACAAAGAGCTTCACGTGCATGTAGGTAGTAGAGGTATCTATGTTCACAAATAATAATAAAACACTGATATTAATCCCGTCATTAGGCTGAGGCCTTTACCATTCATTGTAATGAGTGTCTAAGGTTCCTTCACAATCGGCACAATGCTATGTTCACGCGGAGTGTGCGCTCACGCATCTCGCTAATAACACCCTGCCGGACAATATTAATTAAACCTCCCGAAGCTTTATCTGCTGGCCGGCTGAATTGTCTTAATTCTCTTATAGCTGCTATCTACAAACATATCTCATTACAGGACCTTGGCTCGAATACCAACTGTCCGTAGTTTTTATACGGCGCTGTCATTTGAGAAGGTTGTACCGGAGCACCACTCAATGCAAACATGTTACCGGTGCTGCTCGATGCACGCGACTCATTGTCGCACCACTCACTTCAAAAATTACTCACAGTGGGTACCTGAACTATTTATGACTATGCACTAAATAAATCAAAATTAATTCTAATTCAGTTATTCAGATACTTACCACGATAATTTATCATCAGGCAATAAACGCCCAAGCACCTTGAGTTATTATTTTTTGATCGTACTTACAATTGACTGATAATTTATAATAGTGCATGTTGCATAACCCATATTTCTTTGATCTAGATATTATAAAAAAGGCTGAATAGCAATTCGGCAATCAGAATGCAATATAAAGTATTGTTGCATTTATTTTTAACGTAGTGCGAAATATACCTAATGCATCGCGCATTAGATGTATGTGGAGGCCACCAGACGTTGCAGCAGTTAATTTGTAACTGCGGCATATTTACGTAATTATACAAAATAAAGCAAATAAAACGGCTAATTGTTCGTAGAATCGGACAATTCGTGAAAAGTATTAAAAGACATATTCTGGCAGAATACACTGCAGACATCAAAATGGTTTCACACATCGACATCGCATAGGTTCTAATTATGTAGCAAAAACGTTTTCTTTCAGTACAATCCAGAGTAGCAATTCTTTGTCTCCGAAACACTTCAACATCGTAACAAACGCCCAACCTCTTGCATCTCTTATTTGATATTCAAATTAGCAGCTTTTACATATTAGTGGGTCTGGGCAGGTCCAAACATCACGACAAGACGCCAATTTTGCGTGTTTGTAGATCGATTACGAAATCCTCTGAGTTGGCAGGCTATTTAGTTTAAAAATTCCTTTTCTATGAGTTGTACTCTCTGAGCACATTGCGATTTGCAAACTCAGCTTTTTCTTTTTAACCTTATTGGTTGAAGAGACGTTGTAAAATTAAAAACGTAATTTAGGGGACTTACCTATCATAAATGTTAAAGTTTTCAGATAATATTCGGACTTACCAATAACAAAACTACCATTGTTAAAAAATGCATATTAAGTAGCTCATAGTGATGGGCAATAAATTGTTAGTGAGGAAGTCAAGGTCAGTTCCGAGCACTTGGCTCTGGCCGGTGGCCACACGTTGTCTTATGTAATACAGCCGGCCGCACTCACGTACCAACAACCGTTGATTGATCTACTTTAACCGACAATAAGTACACAAAAACTACGGCCACTATAACTTGAGAGATGTGAAGGACAGAACTAATGAAATGCTTTGTTGTGTTGGACTTTGATATTTGCGCATGAAGGTTCGAATTATGCTGGCTAGATGAGAGATGGAAGAACTGAGGGTCATAAGTACCAATAATATTTTGACAACAAAGGTCTACAACTCCCGAGGAAATAGTATTTTTTATCTTTACGCAGTTTATTTACATAAATCGATTGGTTATTCAATAGATTTGCACACTAAAATTTTCAATGGGCGTAAAATATAAGCACTCTCAAAGTGCACTCGACTAAGATCTGATATTATTGAAAAGCACTGAATACCACCAAAGACAAGCGGTTGACTTTGACTTTTGAAAAATGATTCACGGATAAAACGCCTACAATATTTGCAGTTTATTTACCTAGTCAATATTGATATTTTTAAGGCTAAGTAAAGTCTGAGTTTTATGACATTCAATTTGTCACTCTTTCCGATCCGTGATGCAAGAGGCTATCATTGGAAAGCTCGGCTAATAATAGTGAAAATCCTCGATTTAAAATTTATTTTTTCCGTTCTGCAAAAGTACGTGACTAAAATCATGCAACTTCCCAATTTGTGAAATATTTCCTCAACTGCAACCAGATGACTAACCGTCTAAAGTTATTGTATGACACATTACAAATTCCTTTCGATTACGAAAGTTTTTGAGGATGTGCCGTCATATCGAGCCGATCAAAGGGCCATGCGTGTGCGCCGATCTTCCGAGCGTGCCAAAAGTCACGCATGCGTACTAAGCCTGCGGTCACGTATGCTGACAGACTAATTCACGTACATAGAACACACCTTAGGCGATTTGGCTTTATGCCATGAGTAGATAATAAGATAGAGAAGACTATTATAAAGATCTTTGAATTTAAATATCATTCCTTCTACAAACACGTCATGGAAGTGGCTGCAGCGCTGTCTATCGCGTTTCTACTCCGATACAAAACTAGATTTTTTTATTCCTACTTCCTCATATTCAATGCTAAACTTTGAAGCCAGGTAGCTAGATTTTCATCACCTAATATTACAAACATTAAAGTTTTAATAGAGGCGTGAATATATGCATGCTAACTTTAACTCAAAATCTGGAGAAGGAATGTTAACAAAACAATGTTAAAATAACATAGCATACATATCAGAATAGTGTATAGGCCGGGAGTAGTTACCTCGTAGGGAGGAAAAAACCGAGGCGAACACTACTAACATAACAAATTGATAAGTTCTAATAAACGTCATTAAAATTATGATCTTAGTATGAAGATATGAACGTTATTTTAACGGCCGCGTGACTTTGAGTCAGGTAGTACAAAACTGGTTCTATAAATATAAACTGATCAGCCTAATCGAGCCACTCGTTACTAGGCTCAACCAGTTATTGAAGACAAGCCCAATACAAACAGATAATAATCTAGGTTTGAATTCACCGTTTATGGGTACTAAAATGTACGTTTTAATGGGTAAACGTGTCTCGCAAATTACTTTAAAATTATTAGTACTTATACAATATCAAGTTACATACACGAATTATATTATACAATATCATATTTCCTATGAATTTCGTGACATACATAATTATGACATAATGCAATGCCCTCGAGTTATAAAGAAGATTTGCTTCTTAAATGTTACTTCCACTCAAAAAACTTTAACCACCAAAGTGTAGATTAAACATGAGCTTCAATGAAATACTGTTTATTCTGCCACTAATGATTTTACAGCCGAGGACGAACCGACATTACCGACAACATATTCTGACAATAAACTCTTTATATTCGCTGGGAACATGTCTATAAAATACTATAATTACGCTGCAAGTGCATATTACTGTAGTCATTAACCGTAGACGTGCATGAGGCCGCCTACCAGCGAAAATACTCGTAATGTACACCGATAATCTTAAAGCTTTCAATAGGTCATCGAGTCCCTCAGATAAGTCTGTGAATCTTCCACAGAATTCAGCTACGTCTTTGTTCTAAGTGTAGCCTGTTTTGCCTAATAGGAAATGTTAACTAGCTACTGATAATGATCTCCGACCTTTCGAACACAATGCCCATTTAAGAGTTTAAAGGCATCGCGTGTTCTCCAGGTACAAGTACATTTTCTTAAGCTATTTTAGCTAGCAGTGTTTACTTGGACGAAGAACTATGAAAAATGAATTAATTGTACTTAATCTTGTAATTATTGCTAATTATGTGTACGTTAAGAGGTTTAAGTAGGTATTGAGTGTTATAATATTAAACGAATATCAAAGAACTTAAAGAATACAACATAGTCCCTAAGCCCACTTGTTCGTATTTCTTGTGTAAGTTATTTGCCCAACCATTATAGTTTAACAATGAATATTGGTAAAGAACAATTAGCTGACATTGCAATCAAGTTATGAAGTGTCAAGCAAGGCTATCTCTTCGTAACTCATAACCACTTATTTGTTTGGCACTTGAAGCTCTTCACTTAGTTTACGTGTCCATTAAAATGTACTTAGAATTAAGTAAGTGACTGCTTTACCTTAACCTTCGTGATTGATGATAACTCAATGTAGGAATGTTCATCGTGCCTCGGGCAGTTCGGTAAAGCCATAAATGAAATGAAATTTATTTATTTGCTAGAATATATATAGGTACATTATGATGGTAAATACAATAACAAAGAATGGTTTCACTATATTCGACTTATAAAGTAAAGTCTTTGGTTAAAGCCAAGCTATCTGGCTTAGTACCTATGGCATATGCCATTTCCAAAAATCATGAACACAGAAAAAAAAAGAAACTGATTATTTCAAGGGATAATTTGCAAGTTTTAAAGAAAATATTAAATTCCCCTTTTAATAGAAAAATCTTTCTAACTTGAACTAAAATTGTACATGGTGTACGAAATGAAAAGAAAAATTAGTTAAGCGTAAACCTAATTTCTCAACGCATGTAATGTCAAAATCGCAAAGATTGCAGGCCGGCAGCCTCTCCCTTTATTGCCATAATCATAACTAACATCAAACATTTCGTAAATCCCAAAATGAAGTACGACAGAACACATTAGTTAGTTTAATGTTCAACATTAAGGCACTCAAAAAATGGTCATCAAGGGGGGTCAACGACAGCATTTCAAAAACAAAAAGCGGTACGATGGCCTGAACCTAGCTTATATAAAACTGCACATACGCCTTTGTCATAATATAATATGATACGTGACACGCATCGGTTATGGGATCGTAAACTTCAAAAGGAACAAGGCTGAGTCACTGATTGAGGCAAGGCGCTCCATCGTCCCGTGGCCTCGACTTCGAACGACCGTGACAGGTCCATGACCACACATGGATCTCATCTGATATGGTCGGAGAGGCATTTTCCTGATCACCACAGATGCCTAATGTAACGAGCACGTATTGTTCCTTGATTTGATTTATTCGCTGAAGAACATTTTGTGGTATGCATCAAGGAAAATCTGCATTTTTCCGTCTGCTAAAGGATTATAGAATAAAGAGATCGTTTTTGGTTTTTTTTTTTTGTTGTGGACTTGTATTTGAATTGCAATAACGGATTGTGCTATTCTGTGTATATTGTGGTTTATTCATTATATACATTCCTAAAATCTAAGCAATTATTATATTTTATGAATTAACCCTCTGCAAAGCTGGTAGGAGATTTACTACCAAAGTTCACACGAATGCACGCAATGCAATAAATTCTATTACCGTGAAAATAAATCAATTCGTTTCAAACTTCGCAACTGTATGTATTATTCAAAAATAGCCCGACGAGAGCTATATAAAACCAACAAACATAAACGTATTGTGGTTCCGTATTAATAATATGCATATCTACATAGATTATTAGTTTAGAATGGTTACTAATTCGAGTGTTCGCGTAATGTGACGTTGGTGATCGCCCTTGCTATCACCGCTGAACATCAAGGTTAGCGGGGCGGCCTTCCTCGGAGCACAATGACCCAAGCTTTGCTTCCGGGAGACACAGGGCAAGGTTCTATTATTAAGCTCAATAAATTGGTCAAGATGCTATCAGGTTTTTAAGCAGTTTTTGTAATTGAACTTGTAGGTAGTCTTTGGGCGGGAAATACTTTTATTCGTGTACTTACTAATAGACTATTTATTCTAAAGACTCAAACCCTGTATTGTTATAAAGGTAAATTAAAATTCTTCATATTATATTATTGGATACCTGGATAAAATTACGAAAAAAAACATACAAAAATAGGTAATACTCAAAATTGTTGAAATATCTAAAAGCATTTTGTTGTTTCGCTAATATGTCCAGCTTCAACGTAAGATATTATGAAATGTAAGCACATTTGCACCAACATTGGGGACACAATGAGACACAAAAAGCATCTACAAACAGTCGACATCGTACATCACTCAGCTATACGAAGAGAAAGCTACAATATACGTAACTATTGGCAACGAATCGCTCTGCCAATACCCATGAAACTATCCACATTAGATGCACAAACTGCAATACTTAGGTGTATCGGTAACAAACGTAAAAAATGCTCGCTAGGAATGTTTCAACCTGGAAGAAAATCACACGTAATCATTGTAGACCATACCATTATATGCATAATCTACATAATAACATGCAAAGTCGGTAAGGCTCGTTTTATGTACAAGAACATTATTATCTCATTTATAGGCCAACTGGTTATTAAACAAGAATTAAGGGACAATTTAAACGGAGTGTTCAAAGCTCAATAATGCTTGTAATTTAGTGTTCAGGTGCTCACCCTTGAACTTTGCAAACCACTTCGGTATAATAGCTTCGGAATGCGCGCTGACAGTAATGAAACATATTGTATGGGCTATTGTGCATAACACCTTTTGCACCGCGTGGGCGAAATAAATGAGCTTCCTCAAGCTTGGGAAAACCTAACCATTTGGAGTACCAATTGTCATGTATGATCGAATTGGGAATTTTACATGACCTAACTGACAATGACGAACGTTATGAAAAAACATTGCAAGTGCTTATCTACTTACTTAATTTATACGGTAACCAGCACCTTTACAGTGGATTATTTTTTTAATTTCCTATTCTAAACATGAAATATTTTTGAATGCTTTGTAACTAAAACTGTTGTTACCGGTAAATCCAATGCAAGTGCCATGGCCAAAATTCATATAACAAATAACAAACTTATGCGAGCAAAACCTTAACGAATCAATTAACATAAAAATGTAGTAAAGTTGTGCAAAATAACAGAACATTTATGTTCGTCCTCGTTTTAAAATAAACTGCCATAGATAACTAAATTGACCATTGAAACAATGTAGTTCCGTTGATGCTAATATGCTAGTTTCAACGTATTAAGCCTGATATTTATTATCTGTAGGCTCTTTATTTAACTGGTTTTGATAAAAATCTACCTAAATATTTGGTAGTGTGATCTAGTTTCATCCTTAAAAATCCACCCTTACGGGTACCGATACAAAAGTTTTTATTTCAATGGTCTTAGCCAAAAATGTTAAATTGTGTATTTGCTTGCATTACATTTTTAAGATATAAATACCCATTCAGTACAAAAGTGTATCATTGAAATGTTTTTCATCAGGTATTTACAAAGACCTCGCTCAAATGCTTCAAAAAGTAATAAACTAACAGACTAAGTCAAATTATATACTCAGTGCACGAAGTAAATAGTATCGTGTTGAGACTGTACTTGAACATCTTCATTAGCCGTTAAAATAACCTCTCAATCTTCAGTTACTTTTAAATCGATATGTTTAAATCTGTTTGTGGAAATATAAACCATTAATCAACTGTAATGATAATAAATTCGTTGTCATCAGGTAAGTAGGTAAGGCCTTTAGACACAAACATAATTTCACATTGCTTAAGAATGTAGCAGAGAAGTTGGTAAATAGGGCCTTAATCGTAACCAGTTCTCCTCCATGAAGGTTAAATATACTCTGTATAATAAAAAGTAACCCAACCTCGGTGGTATGTCCCGGGAAATCTCTTCCGGTGTTGCTATGTTTTGCTCTTATCATCAGACTTCCGACAAGCCGCTCTAAACCTCAATTTATGTCAAGATCTTTATCTCGTTAGAGGTCAATATTTTGTTATTGGATTCAATTCCAAGTTATTGATTTTTAAATTCAATATCAATAATTATTTCGAGAATTTTCCAATACTAAGTTCAAGGTTTCGAAGATGTTATGGCGGATATATTAAAATAACTATAGTTTTAATAACAGAAGTCAGACTGTAATTAATACTATAGTTATTTTATTTATAGACAGAAAGCCTTCTTAAAGAATGTAGGTGTGTATTCGCAGGTGTAAGACGAGTAGGACTAAAGTAGAAATAGCAGATGTCATTCAACCCGGCTCAGGTAACATGCCGATTACCTATAGCTGAGGAGGTATTCGTACAACCTTACCGCGTTAAAATACCTCTGTAAAGATCCGCATAATAGTTTTGGTATTGGTACTTACTTAGAAATAAAATGAAAGTACCTAATTCGGTTTAGGAGTACTTAATTTGGTAAATATTCTTAGAAGACCCTCCGAAGGCATGTGTTTTAGCTCTCAAAATGTTATTCAATTAATGTTAGTCAGTAAGCAGACTTTCTTCGCTGCGTGTTTACCATATGAGAAACAGACTAAAATGCCAAATACGACCCTTGAATAAATCCAAAGAAAAGTACAGTCTTTCTTGATGCAACATTCAACAAAATGCAGATACATTGCAGCAACATCTATCTGCATACGAATCACACAATCGTAGTCCTTGCAGCTTTTACTAAACGCGCATTTGCTCCGTATTTCACACTCAATGAGTCCGTTACGCAAAGAGTACAATCTCTGTATCGCGAGCAGTTTATAATTTAATTAGTGGCTGAACTGAGTGCACCATAAGGCGTAAAGTGTAAGGTGCAACACATCCGTTTCCCGAAGGCAAGGCGTCGCGACGCGATGCGGAGGCGGGTTTCGCAAGCAGCATTCCGGCCGCGTCACCGCGCCGATACGATACTCTTTGCGACACTCCGAATTGGTTTCTGAATTATAAAAAGCCTTTTTTGTTTAAACATTGGATGGTGTTGTACTTTCGATAGGGCTACATTCTGCTGAATTAATTATTATTTATTGTAATCCCATTACATACACCTATAGAATTTTACATTATGTTTGATCCCAAAATTGTCGTCAAATTTTTAAAGGATCTTGGTTGCTTATGCGATACCTAATGCAGTAGCAGTTTAGTAGCTCCTCCGGTATAGATATCTAAACACAAAACTCCAATAAATGTTAATGAGACATTAAAGATACCAATAAGTTTTCCCATCTTGCATCAATAATTTAACCAAAATGGGAAGTCAAGGTACCTACTTAATTTAAGCTGTAACTGCGATTTGAAGTTATAATGCTAATTTCATAAAATTTAATGTTAGCACAAATATATAAGACGGCATCATATAAATCTACTGCACTGAATATTCATGTCAAGTACTATAGTCACCTTATTAGCATTTTAGAACAGCTGACTGTCAGCCAGTACTTCACGCCAACCCTTGTCATACTGTTGAAACCAGCATTAGAATATTATTATGTACGTGAACATAAGCATGATCATCATAAGGTACCTAATATATACAATCTGAATACTAATGCTAATACACACGGAATGTATTTATGTATCTTAAATAACGTTCCAATGCTATTCAATTTACCGCCTCGAACGTAATGTTTGATTTTAATTACGTTGCTTAGAGTATTATCATATTTGCTATTGCGAAACCAATTTATACACAAGTAGGTTTACGAGATGTTTAATTAAAATAAATTGAGAATTTAATTGAATTGATCAGTTATTCGAACTAATAAATTTTGTTTCTAAGGAGATTTAAGTGACAACTTCTAGATTTGTATGTCTGAAACAACATGTCGTGACAAGGTTTTCTAAGTTTTGTTAGGCCAGAGTACCTAAGTCTACTAAATAAAGATTTCACATTATTTTATATAATTTAATATACATATTATTGCACTATAAATCTAAAAATTTCGACACGTTTTTTTTTTTTGAAAATACTGAGCCGGAACAATTTAAGCAACGTTAATATTTATGATGCCTAGTTGGTAACATTGTTACGATACTCTGCATATTTTTATGAAACTAAGGATCATAAACTTCAAGTTTGTAATAGACTTGAGACCTAATTATCATCGTATTTCTCATAGTATATGGTTATTAAGCCTTACCGTAATGTTAGCAATGCTGTTCCATCGTAACACTAACGAGACTCATTATGAGAGGATTCTTGTGAGAACGTCGTCAAACATATTATTTTCATAGCTATTTTCATTTCAACAACTCTTATAGGTTTACAAAAAAGTACCGCAAAATCCTGAAAGTATTAAAAATTACTTATGCCGAATTAAAGAAACGATGACAATAAAATATACACGCTAATTTAAAATATTGCCTAAAGTGGATTCTCTATGCTACAAATATTTTCAGATCGAACTCAAACTATGATAACGTTTTAGCTGACATATGAAAATCATATTACAAATACCTTTTATGTGAGAAATCTCTCCTCAAACTGTAGATTATCAGCGTGTAGTGGGGAGGGAGTACAGACTCTTACTGACTAAAACGTTCCAGTTTAACTGTTCCTTCTTAAGCCATTCATGTACCACGGCCGCGGTAACTCTTTCAAACAAACTAAGTATAATAAAACATACTCTACATATCCACATGTATTGTTCCAGGCTGGGTGAGCGATGAAGGGGTGGTTCGACGCGTTCCG
The DNA here is from genome assembly GCF_030705265.1 of Helicoverpa armigera. Lineage (NCBI taxonomy): Eukaryota > Metazoa > Arthropoda > Insecta > Lepidoptera > Noctuidae > Helicoverpa > Helicoverpa armigera. The sequence continues at coordinate 5,954,947 of NC_087127.1, read as the reverse complement.
CGAGGAAGGCGGGCCGACCCTATATGCGTACCACAACCGCACGGCAGTAGCCGCGGACGTGCCTGCGCTCGCGCTGCTCATAGCGGCGCTCACGCTCTACGTCGCCTTCCTCGCTGTCTTCCCCGGCATCAGGAAAGAGGTTGTATTCTTAATATGTTGTTTTAAATAAATCTATTTCTCGTGTCCTGATAACTATTCTGTTGTCTAGGAGAGAAAATGTTGTAAAAGTTTTATTTGTGCCCTAGAAACTTAAGTCTCGTGGATACGAGTTGCTTTATTTAGAAATTTATCTCCATGCCAGATTTCATCTAAATCGATAGCCTTTAGCTTAACCAAATACTGATGCAAAATGAGGTTGTTATGGCCACTGCTATAAAATGACACTCCGGATATACTTTCATATTATAGAATTCATAAAGAAATATTAAATAAATCGGTCAATTAAACTAGCTCCAACGAGGCAGACTAAATATATCATACCCACCGATAATACACTTCTGGACACATCTATAGGCCCACCTCGTATTTTCAGTTTCGTTTGGTCCTAGCTAAATTTTTATATTAGGTCGAGCAAAGGTTTTTATGCAGTTTTGAACCTTGCACATTCACAATTTCATTCAATAGTCATTTTTTGAATTTCGAACACAGAATTCAAAGAAACAAGAGACAATTTGGAGCCTGCTTGTTGATATCAAACAATCGATTACTAAGAAAACTTGGTTTTATTGGTTTACTTGGATTTAATTCTTGAAAAAAGTGATTGATATCTTTGGTTTTGCAACAAACATTACTTATTCTTAACATTAGGTGAGGTTTTCTCAATAATCTATGGATACTTCACCTGAAGTCGCCGCCCAAGCTGTGGCACTTATTCAGGCCGGACACAGCCAAAGAAACGTGAATGCTCAACTTAATTTAAGTCGATCTGCGGTCCGAAATGTTTATCGGAGGTACCTAGAGACTGGCGGCTTTGTTCGTCGCCAAGGAAGGCCACGATCTCGGGTCACAACTGAAAGGCAGGATCGATTCATCGTGACGACCAGCTTGAGAAATCGTCACCTTGCCTCCATTGAGATACAAAATCAACTTCGCGACTTCCATGGAGTATGTGCGAGCGCTCGAATTGTTCGCAGAAGGTTAAAAGAACGCGATATGGTACCACACAAGCCAGCTAATGGGCCCAAACTAACGAGAGCCCACCGAACAGCGCGCCTTCATTTCGCACGCAGTCATTTAAATTGGACACAGCAAGATTGGAGCCGTGTACTCTTTTCTGATGAGTCTAAATGGTGTTACATGGCAATGATGGAAGGAAGAAGGTCTACCGACGTAAGGGAGAGCGTTTCGCACAATGCTGCTTTGAAGAGAGGGTTGCTTATGGCGGTGGCTCAACGACTGTCTGGGGCGGTATATCCGCGAGCGGCAAAACTCAACTTGAGGTTGTTACAGGACCACGGCTGCCAACATTAAATGCTGAAAGGTACATTCCTGAGTGCTTAGGTCCTCACGTGATACCATACGCGGACTATGTGGGCCCAAATTTTCTTTTTATGCATGATAATGCAAGAGCCCATGCGGCCGGCATCGTCAGGGAATATCTTCGGGATGTGAATATCACAGTTATGGACTGGCCAGCCAGAAGCCCAGACATGAACCCCATTGAGCACATGTGGGACGAGCTAAAAAGACGTGTTAGGGCTCGTCAGACAGTTGCCCAGACGATGCAGGAGTTGAAAACTGCCTTAGAAGAGGAATGGGAGATGATCCCTCAAAACTTCATAGAGCGGTTGATAAAGTCTATGCCTAATCGTATGAGAGCTGTGGTAGATGCCTATGGAGACAACACACGTTATTAAATTAAACCTTTATTTGATAAAACATGTTTTTTATTCAAAAATCAATTGCCTTTAACGAGGCACATATCCGACTTGTTAGGCGTAGCTCCATGTCGTATGGTATTCTGAATTCAAATTTAAAACAATACGATCGAAAAAGAAGGTAAAATGTATCAGGTTTAAAACTGCATCAATAGTTTTTGTTCAATCTAGCAATCATATTTCGGTAGGGGCCATCAAAACCTAAACTCTAAGGTGGGCCAATAGATGTGTCCAGAAGTGTAGTTCAAGGGGCTACGCTTTGATGTCTCACTTAGATAACTATAATATTGTTGAATAGAGAATGAATAAGTTATATTAATGGTTATTAAAGTCACCTCAGCCATTTAGACTTCAAAGACTTCTTTGAATGGATTTAATATCCAGAAATGCCAATCCTTCACCTTCCTGATGATTGATACGAGTATTCGATGCTCTATTCATACTCCCGATACAATTAAATGATAACAATGAGTTCGATACTCATGCTAGCTTTTGCATATCGAAAATCTAATATCACAAAAAGCGTTCACGTTACCCACTGCCCTTTTTAGTAACCTAAATTAGATAAATACCTCTTGTTCTCACAAAAGAGTATAAAAATCTATCGTATGATATTCAAATTTATTTCTAGCATCTCCACCTGATCAAACTACAGAGTGCTTTATTTACGAGACATCTGCCGTCATAACTGTAAATAATTACTAGATACAACTAATAACAGCTGCATTAAGACCTATCCATTGTTTGTTACAGAGATTCTCAACGTTCACGATAGTCACACTTAGTCTTTTCGTCGGCACCGTCATTCTAGGTAAGCATGGAATATCCAACTTTCCACTTTCTTTGTTCGCAATTAGTAAGACAAAACCGCAGCGATTTTTTGCAGCATAAATATTTCCACCACAAACGTCAATCATTGCAGCAGACGTTTTAGCCTTGGAAACGATTTTAACGACTTAATTACTCTCATTTGCCATGAAAATTCTAATGGACACTTAATTAAAACACAAGTACATTGCTTAAAAACAAGTAACAAGATTATTTATTCAAATAAGTAAAATTTTATTTACTTAGACTAAAGTGTTTCGTAAATGTCGAAATATCTACGAAATCGTGAGGAAACATAAATTATCGGTACGATTTATAGAGACCTACTTACTATGAGCAACGAAATAAATTGTAGATAGATACTTAACAATAATTGACAAGTACATTGAGATGCTTATTTCCCGTAGGACCCATCCAGAAATTGAAAGATATTTAGAAATTGATAAATGAAACAAAAGGAATCTGTTCTGTGTAAGAAGATTTATGAATCGCAATCGTTCGTTGGTGTATTTCTAATGCGTCTGTGTGTTCTCGTCACCATAATCAAATTAAGCAGATGCAACGGTTTATTAAAGATTTTGTAAAACTTTTGTAATGAATCTGCCATTGTTTTCGGGTGGCCGTTCGAGTGGTGAAACCAACTTGCCTTTTGCCATTGACCGCGATTTTCGTGTGTCAAACGCAATTTTTGGTCCGCACCTCGTGCGTACATTTCATCTCCTACAGTCGGACGCTTAATACACCCGAGGACAATTTCACTGTTCCACATCATACCGCCACCGATTCATTATAAATTCAATGTGAGTACCGAGATATTCCGGTTGCGATAATTTTAATAACGGTACATGGCAATACTGTGTTGTATGCAAAGTTCACAAATGCCATTACGGGACTGGACTGGATAATTCAAGCAGGAAAGTTTCTCCTGTCTGCAATATCGGTGATCCAAATCTCAGCATTCGTAGTCCATTACACAGAACCGAAATTACTTGTATTAGGTCAAGAGATCTAAAGATCACCATATTTTAATTTTAATATCTTATTCAAGTCAAGCCTTTTATCTCCCTGCTTACCTTTTATATGAAGTTATATGCGTGGCGCATTGTCTGCGAGTTCTTGTCAATGTTTTTATAATATTGGTTCCAGTTTGTAAACACGGGTCGTCGTGGCACGTGTCGGGGGCCCGCGTGGCGCGCGCCGCCTACCGCGCCTTCTCCGCAGAGCGCCTGGACTGCTGGCTCGCCGTGCACGTGGGGCTCGGCCACGTCAACGTCACGCTCACCGGTACGATTAGTCCAATGTCATCATCAACAGCAAAAAAGACAGTTTAACCAATCGCTGATCTACGCTCACAAATCCGTTTACATCATCGAAGAACTTTTATATTGTTTTGGTAATTCTATGATTCTAGCCCTGTCTTGGGGCAACACGAGCGTAGGAGACCCGGGTGTAGACTACAACGAGCAGTTCCGCTGGGAGGAGGCCGGGGCTATCCAGGAGTTCTACCGGGATGGTCTGACGCGAGGCTTGCCATTCCCTCTGCTATCAGTCGCGGAACACTTCGCCGTGCAACATGAAGGCTTCGATTGGGGAGCTAAGTACCGCGCTGCGGGCTACACTACTTCCACATTGCTATGGTATGATTGTTAATACCATCTCTATTATAATTTGCGAGAGATAGTGATATCAATTTGTCTTGGATCCAAAGGAAATCTCTTTATTTCTAATCGTTAGTACTTATTGTTATATCCCCAAAAAGATTTCAGTAGCATTTATATCCTGTGTTCGTATATTCCAGGACGGCGCTAGCTCTGTGGCTACTAATGAACCTGCTGCTGGTAGTAGTGCCTCGGTACGGCGCATACGCCATGGCCACGTTAGGCGTGACGCTATGCGCGGCCGCAGGGGGCTACTGGGCGTCTCTGCCTCACGCGCCTCTAGTCGTACGCCTAGACGGAGCTATGCTGTTCTTCTCGCTGGGATGGTGCTTCTGGCTGGTGTTGATAGCAGGTACAGCTGGTTATACCAGGCTTCTTGGATTACCCAAAACAATATTATAACTCGAGGAGATTTACAAAACCAGACCCTCTTGAGAATACTATAGTAAAACGCCATGTAAATTGTGACGGAGACGAAAAAACACTATTCCATGATGGTTCTTAGTTCTTTAGTCTCTTAGTAATATAATATAATGTTTATCGTTTCAGGATGTATATGCCTGGGAGTAGGTTTAATAATTGCAATCCTGGATCTGGTGTGGCCGCACCGGTTCTCCACAGTATTAGAAGTGGACTACGATACGCCGTACGATAGACACGTGCTCATCGTGGACAGCCGGCAGCGAGCCAGGCCGCAGACACAAGCGTCATTACCCACTAGGATACTTAGGTGGGTATTAGCAAATAACCTTTAAAAAATATTTTTAATCAAGCTCACAATGTACCTAAGTTACAATGACTTCTAGTATAAAGATGATAATGATGATTCCTGAAATTGCACCAATTTTTTGATTGACAGTTTCGTTAAATGGATTCGGATATGGTTAAAAGAACCAAGATAGAACTATTGCCGATTATTGCGTCAGCTCTAAACGTGTTATTCAAATTTCTAGCTACCAACGAGAAAAGACTTCTAGTATAAAGAGCCTGTTCTTCTGCCTCTAACTCAAGTGCTTTTGAACATTACAGAAGACTGTCATCAAAGACCCGTGACACAGATGGCCATGTCTCAATGGCAGTAGTTAACGAAAACGAGAGGGGTCGAGACAATCCCGCCTACCAGCATGAGCAGAGGAAACCTAACTCACCATGGAGGTATCCGCTCTTCAGAAGACAAATTGATAGGTAAATCTACACACTACAATGTTATGTAAACTAATCGATAAAAGAGTTCTAGGAACTTGTCCGAAGGAAGGTATCACGGTGTCCGTTTCACTAGTTTGTAGCGAAATTGTAAATGTTGAAAGACCGAGTGTAAAATGAAACAAAGCTAAAACAGACAGTAAAGTATCCGGATCTCTGAATGATAACAAAACAAACTGGTTCCTTCCTACCTACTTTGTAGCACAAATTGTAGTCTGCTTCTTTTGTTGTGTCTTCATTGAGATATATAGAGGAATAATTTTGTTTTCAGAGCGGACTCGGCGTCGAGTCTGGGGTCAAGCATAAATGGTAACAGTTCCGGTATCAGGATGTCGCCACTGGCTTCGGGAGCGCTCCCGGCGTCAACGCCTTCCATCCCTGCGCATAGGTACATTACGAGTACTTCTCAGTCTTGTCGCTATGTTAAGTAAACGCTGCTTGCTGAATTTACTTTGTAAAGTGAGTATTTCTGCAAATACGCAAATCAGCTTCGCCATCATCGTTCAACCTCCAACTTATCATCTTTAAATAAATAAATACATTTTTGCTTTAAGTCAGACGTAACTACCATTGCATTGTCGAATTCATTTGGGTATAACAATTGAATTACCTATCCATTATAACTTCGTATTGTTTTCAGGTACCGTCCACAAATACCAGCGGCAGAGAGAGTGAAGGACATGTGGTGATTAGTGTAACAAAAACATAGTTTAATTACACTGAAACTATAATAAGTGTAGCTGGCGATACGTCATCTGAACGTTACTGATCTCTACGGACCTACAATATAATGGTGAAAAAAAAACGAATTAGAAACAAAATTGTTTAGTGATATAGACTTAGAGTACTTTAGCAGCTTCACAAATTACCGGCCATAATCAAAGTGTGAAATATCTCAAAATATGAAAACTACTGGAAAAGTAACTACGTTAATAATCCTATATGTTTAAAGGGAATCTAAAAAAAATGAGCCAGTTGATTGACTATAATAAAAACTGTAAATATGTACATTATAGTTAGGTATCTAAATTATGTTTAACGAATCCGTCCAGTGTCATAAATTAAATACCTAGGAAATAATTGTTTATACCTCTTGTGAGATAATATGAGTAATAATTATGTTTGACTGCATCGACACAAGTGAATGCTTTGTGCCATGTAATACTACTACAAGAGACAAGTGTGAAATAACACAGAAATTAATTCATAACCATAAAAAGATCTTGTAGATACTAAAATCATTAGACTTGACATTGAGTTAAAGTTAATATTACTACAGAACATTAAAGTTAATAACGACATATCAATTAAAATAAATGACATCGAATCAATTAAACAATTCGGTATTCTATTATTAGAACGAAGTCATTTAGGTGTACTTTTAGATTTAAGTTATTTATTTAATTAATATTCAATTGTAGTTGGATGTGTGAGTGTGGTGAGTAGCCATGTGTAACAACAATCACAATTATATTTCTACGTCACTTTAGACCTAACTACTTACATCACGGATCATTTTCAATGTTGTGAAGATGTGTTTGCAACAGTGAATGTGTATTGTACCTATATGTATTTTAATTGTAACTATAGTGAGATGCAGAGTGAATGATTTAAATCGTATTTATTGTGATCGAAAAAATAATTATACAAATTCGAAACTTGGACAGTGTTTTGTTTATCCCCCGTAATACATGTACCATGTACCCAATACATGTCTGCATACCTAGTATTGACGTGCCTAAAGGTATTCTACAAGCGATAGACAAGAACTTCTTCGAGAAAGAAATCCTTAACGTTCCTGTTTATCGAAGAAGGTTATAAGCTACTTTTATCCAGGCTGGCTGAGTAGTTCCTACGGAACACGGTTGAAACCGCTAGCGCAAGCTAGTTCAGGAAATTAATTATAACAGGTCTCTAATGAGAAGACAAAGGAAAGACACAATATGATTTTAATCACACAAAAACAGACAAACATATTTACAAATGTTAAAATACATAATTATGTAAATTAATTTATATCTACATCAGGTGTACTCATTAGATTTCCTATTTTTTAATAAATTATTTTAATACTTCCGATTAAAGTCTCTTAAAAAATCACCTAAATACATGATAATTCGTACCTATAAATAAAATAAACCCTTCGCTATTTTAAACACGTTACATGAGAGATATTGGAAATCTAGGTGAAGTTTTGCGAGAACTCGGAATATTTATTAAAATGTTTTAAATACCTTTCCTAAGGTTTTTCCTTATTTACCATATTCTACATTTCAGTCCTCACAAATAATGCAACCTGTTCTAGATATAGTTGGCTTATCTCATGTAACCGCATCGTCTAATTTAAGGGCTTAACGAAAGAAGTCATGATTTAAAAAAAAAACCTAAAGCAGAAAAAATACTAGCTAAGTATGTAAAAGAAATAGAAGTTGACCAATATATCCTAAAGATTTGACTAGAGTACAATACAGATGTATTTATTTTTATAGTTATCTATTAAAAATACTTATCTAGGACTGTTCCTTGACGAGGTGATCGAGATTTAACTGGCAGAGGAACGCGCTCCAGTTCACGTAGCCACTTTGAATCTCCCGCTCCGCTTCAGCCCATAGCTTACACTGCAAAAGAATCATGCAAAATAATGGGAAATCTTGCTTACCTATTGAAAGCAAGGCATAATCTTAGAAACAAGCATTTAGCAGGAAGTATTTATAGTACCTATTATTTTTTCTGAAAAAAAACCCCTCTCATTTCCCTACGACCAAAAGAGGGAATCTTCAATGAAAAAATTTCAAGGCGCAAGAAAACATTGTTTTACGCAAAAAGCATGTAAGTACCTAAGCCAAATTGTGCGCCTTCAAAAGTTCAAGAAAAGATGCTAGCTAGAACATAGGTACGTATTATGTCCATCATTTACTTAACTAGAGCTTTTCCATGGCAGCAAGAGGATAATTTGTTAAGCCACTTTACCTCAGTATCCTTGAGGGGTGGTGCATGCCGGACGACTTTCTGGTAATCAGCCTCTGAGAGGTTAAACACTGGACGAGTCTGGAAGTCCAGGAACGACATCATATCCTCGTATTGTATATTGCAGTTTTCGTCTTTGAGTAACCTGCCAAATGGCATAGAAAATAAGTGATAAATGAATAAAATGCATGACAAATCTTCACCTCTTGAATGTAAGATGGTATGTTAGATGGCAAAAAAACGACGACCAGACGGATAGACCAATGGAACAACAGAAGATTTGAGAGTGAGTTGACGGTCTTAAAAAAAGAGCAGCTCTTTATATAAAGTTAACTTTCTTAAAGTTGCCAAGTATAGACCAACTTTTATGCCCAACAGTTGTGCCTTAAAATCTATTGTCACGTAACTTACACTGATAGCATACAATCCAGAAGATCGGTGTTGATTGGCAGGCGATGAGCACGAAGCAACTGACGCATGCGCTCTACGGACAAGACGCCCGAACCGGTCGCATCAGCGTGCATCAGACCCTCGCGTAAGCGCTCCCGGTCGTCCCACAAGCCACGGGTTAACTCAGTGAACACCAGAGACCTGTCAGAATGAAAATGAAACAACCTCTTAAAATAATGTTGCGGACTTAACGAATAAAGATTTACTCAATTCTACTTATATTTTTTAAATCTTGTTATTTTAAGGTCCATGATCATACCTGACCATCTCCCGACGTTGTGTGCTCTCTTTCCCAGGATCACCACGGAAATATCGAATCAACGTCACAAACTCGTGTTCAGTCATCTTCTCGCACATTATTTCTTTCAACGCTTGTCTACAAGTAAATAAAATTTAAGCTTCAAGTAAGTAGTACAAAAATATCGTACGACAATCTGCAGAAGTTTGAGAAACTTACTTGAAACATCTTACAGTCATGAGATCTCTCATATCCGGGACTACAGCTTCCATGTATTTTGCTACGAAATTCTTATAGCCATTTTCTTGAGAAGCCAGTGTACGACGAATCTTGTCCATGATCAAAGCGATGTTCGCCATCGGATACTGATATGATGGATAAATAATTGCGGTCAATGAACGTTTTAAAGGGTTATGTAAGCTACGTCATTTTATTTGGAAGACAGAAGTTCACCTGCTCAGCATGAAGTTCCATATACCGCAGTGCATATTCGTCAGCAGCAATGAGTCGGAATCGATGCTTGTTGACAACCAGCTCATTGCCCACCCACATGTCTTTGTCTGTATAAGCCGGAGGCTCTTTTGGCACAAAGAAATCTACGTCTGGAAGATACATTTTTTCACGTCGGAAGAATTTGCCACCCTATTCAAAAAAGTATATTTTAGTGAAGACTTGAAATAAGGTAAGCAGACTATGACTACCGTAGAACACTTTTCTCACCAAGAAACCTGAGTTGCGCTCGCCGAGTTCGAAAACGCCAATAGTATCATCACACAAGAAGTATTTAATGATGAAGTAGCGTCGAATATCGTCTGGATTGTCACTTATAAGTCGAGCTGAAAAACGCAGCACGTGCGAATCAAATCCAATTCTGTGAAAATGGAAATCAGATAGAAATTAATAAACAGATGGAAGATTTTCAAATTTCAGCGTGCCTACCATTGATTCTTACCTGTCCTTATTCAGAAATTTAATAAAATCTCTATGCTGAGCCTTAGGCTCAACTGTGCGACAGTTTTCAGCGGAATCATCATAACTGCCGTATCCATTCCACGGCGGTAGTTCACGGTCAGCCATCTTCGCACTAATACATTCCTTGCTATCGTCTTGTGGCATTGCTAAGGTAGTGAAGGTATCTAAAACGTATGCGAATCATTATTAGAATGGGAACTAAAATCACATATAGTTAATTTTCGGATCGTGTGATCAAAGAAAAAAAAGACAGATCATCAAACCACTTACCAAACCCATATGTGACACGATAATACTCTTTAGTGAAAGGATCACAATCGGTAAGCACTACATTACGCCCGAACACGTTGAGAACTGCGCCAATGCTTAAATCCGCAGGACTGTAAGAGGGCACTAGTGGACCTCCAGTCATTTCTATCCTGGGTGGTATTTTCTAAAATTTCGTAAAAGCACACAGGAAAATAAGATGCTAATAAGGACCAAAATCCACCTGCATAATATAGGTACCTTTACAATGACATACCCGAGGCAAACGCATTCTCTTTAGAAACATCGGACCAGCTTCCATTCCAGAGTTTGCGGATAAAGTTTCTTTGATCTCAATGGTATCATCTGCTAAAAAGTAATGTATCTCCAAGTTGTGTAATGTACCGAATTCCGAGTCACGGTCATCCCAGTAGCCGTAGAACCTATAATGGATATAAACTTATGCTTCAACCTATGTTAACCATGTTCTGCAACAAATCCAGAAACTGTTTTTCGCGCATTTACGAAAATATTTTAATCTCACCTCAAGACTTGCCTATCAAAATCCAAAAACTGTTTGAATGGTCTATGTTTTGGAGGTTTTCTGTTGTCCAATGTTCTCTAAAATAAAAACGATTTAACAAATAACGTGTATTATTTTTGCACGTACATATCTGCATGTTCAATAAATAGCACTTACTTCGATGGCATCTGGATATGGTATCGGATCTGGCACATTGATACCGAGACGATTCAAAAACACTCTCGTGAAGTTATCACAATTAACGATCTAAAACATATAAAAGAAATAAATATAATTTTATAATGGGCTTGTGTAATAAATATCACTAACTATGACGTAGAAAACGTTACCTTAAAGTTTTTGCCGAAGAATGTAACTTCCAGGCCAATATTTAGGTCAAGAACATCGTAGTACAAGTCATAACTAAATGGAAGACGAATCCTTTGACGGCTGATCAATGTTCCTATGTAAGTAAATAAGCAATATTTTTTTAAATACATATAAAAAATCTTTTATTCTAACAAATTACGTTTACATGTTTTTATAATGTGAAATACCTTGTGTTAAACCACTGTTATCCGTTTTCGGCTCCATCACCTTAATAGTGCCATCTTCAAGGTAGAATAAGATGTTAACCTTTCGCAATATATGATTTCCCATGCGATTTTCGTGTAACGTTTGTTGGAAAAAAGCTTGGAAGCGTAGAATCTATAGACATGTAAAATTATAGACATCAAGGAAATTAGGACCACATTTAGGTGCACATTCAGAGAAATAACTTTCTTTTACCGCTCAACTTTGACTTTACTTATGTACCTACCTACTGCATGACTAGCATAACAACGTTTTTCACTACAGCAGAAGTAAAAACTTTTGACTACTTTAAAAGTTAGGTATTAGCTTTAGTCCTTACGTGCTTATCATACATAATCCATGTGGGTAGATCCGGCGCTTGTTTCCGACAGTACAAAGAAGGTACTCTGTTAACTCCCTCCGGTTTGTCAATCAACATGTTCACATTATCAATAGTCGTAAATATAGGGCGAACTCCGAAGCTTTTCTTCCCTATCTAAAATTAAGAAAATAACAGAAGAAATATAGATTGTGTGATTTTTTAATATTCCAACAACTGGCACTACTAATGGCATTAGTTCAGGAGAAGGGCAGTAGATTATCTAAGCTACCCCGAAAACAACAGAACTAGGCAAAAGTGTTTCCCTCGTTCAACATAGGCGTTAACTTTGTTTCATACACATTTAACAAGAAACCCTCAAACTATGTATATACTCTTACGCCTTCTACAAAATACTTACCATTGGGTTTGTTGAGTAGCCCGGCAGGAGCGGGAGTGCTGGATTTCGAATCGACATGATTCAAGCTTTAATCAAAGCCCCAAATCTAGTTTATTAATTTAATTTAAAAATCCAAGTAGAAGTCCCTAAAAATCAAAACAATTTAAAACATTTATAATAACAAAATAATATCTTATAAGTTACTATGGCAACGCAAATTAATAAGTAAGTACTCTACATTTCTCAAAGACTAAACACGAATAAAACATGTATTTTTGTAACAATATAAATTTATGTGTAAAAATGCAAAATTAGTTATATTAATATTTGAGCAGCATTAGAAAATGTTGCAACGATTTATACAATTTTTGTGTTAGAAAAGTAAACAAAACGCAACACAACCTGCGCCATACCTGCGCCAAAAAACTCATGACAACGATGTGTCAAACAGTATCAAAGTCAGTGTCAAGTGTGAACGATTGACAAAGTTTGATGCAGTTTTATGTTTTGATAAAATAAACCTGAAATTATTTAACATTTTGTGGTCTTAATTCTTCAGAAGTATCAAAATCTTAAAAAATGATTGACGTAAAAACTAAAATTAATTCTTTCTTTATTTTTAACTCTAGTTTTGGGCCCCGGGAAGGCGATGTAAGTTTTTAATCATAGTATTTGTTTTTTACTGTTTATAGAATGATAAATAATATTTTACTGTGTTACTTAAGCAATGAAATATCTGCACAATTCATCAGTTCACACAATTCATCATTTCAGGAGCTACAAAGGATATTATTCTATCATCCTAGCCAGGCGAGTGCTGATACCCAGAAGATGCAAGTCGGGCTATGTGAAGCTGTAGTCAAATTCATGCTGTAAGTAAATACTTTTGCTGTACTGGGTTATTTATTTTCCTTATTTTACAAAAAAAGAGGAACCAAAATATTTTGATCTCTTAAATGACTGCCAGTCAATAGAATATATCATTAATTTAAGACATATTATTTAAATGATGATGATGATCACTACAAGTAATGGTTAGTCAAATGGATATATACATTTTGCACTTTTTTTTCCAGAACTTTTTCATCAGAACCTTGTGAAGCTTTACAGACACAGACAAAAAGATATATCTTCTATCAACCAGAAAAAGGATATTGGATGGTTTTGGTACTGCAACTTTTTTATTTAAATTTAATACTTGAAAACAATGTTCTCATATTAAGTATTCCTTTTGTCTCAAAAACCAATATTAGCATGCCATTAAACAAAGTCAGACAAAAATTTAGTTTAGATTTTACCAGAATTTTTCATTAAGGTACCCTACAATATTGTTTTTAATAAGTTTTTTATATATAATAATTACTTATTAAGTGAAATAATTCTTGCATTTTATTTCAGGTTGTCAGAATACCATACACAACAAAGGCATTGTCGGCCATTGGCGAAAGTCGAGGAGCTGATGTTGTAAGGATAAACTAGTTTTGATTACTTTTTAATTGATCATGTTATTAGCTTAATTGGATCTATATGTTGTTAATATTTAATTTGAATTTCCAGGTTGATCCCTCTGTGATGTTTGAGTTACTCAAATCTGCTTACAAGATGTTCAGAATGTTCAAAGGACTTTTCAAGGACTATACAACTGAGGAAATATACACAGTTTGTGACCAATTCTTCACTCCTGTAAGCTAGACTTTGTTTTGTTTATAATTAGTAAAAACTATTTCTTATAATTATAATTACTATATTTCATATTTTTCAGTACATAACTTCAAGAAATCTGTCAAATGACATCACAGATGTTATTCAAGGCATCAACTATTTGCCTTTGGACAAGAACTCATTCTTCAAAGTGCTCTGCTTCATTGACATATTAGAAGTTAATTACCCACAGTTCAAATGCATTTCTTTTATTTACAATGAACAACTTATTTGGTAAGTATTATCAATACTTCATTGATATAATATAAGCTTGTGCAAAAAAAATATAATGAACTTCTAAATCTTCACAGGAATGGTTTAGCAACACAAGACATGTTAACTTTATACCAATACTTGGTGCAGTCATTACTACCAAGACAAGTTGAGAAGGAGATCCAAGGAGGTGCAGTAGCAGCCGCCCAGAGACATGGCCGGTTCATCCATCCGCCTGAAGGTATCCACAGCCAAGAGGACTTGCAGAAACTGGTGAAAGTACACGTCATGAAAGAAGATGACTTGGAAACTAAACAGTATTATTTGGTCATCTATAGAACTATGAGTGCTACTGTTTGTTTCACGGTTGATGGTGAGTTTGGAAGACAAGAGTATCTATTTATTTTAAATAGATCTTTAATCTCCTCATTTTATTTACAGTTGATGTGGAACTACAATTCGAAATGTTCAGATCACTGGATGCATTTATTGGACCCCAGCTCTCTGGTATAGCATCTACTATAAGCGAGCAATGCACATTACATGCACTACAAACTGCACAGCTGGCTATCTCTGAACACAAATTTGTGTATTTCAATAGATTGAATTTAGCATTTAAAAGCTCTGTAAGTAACACTAGCATGCATCATGTATTTATAAATATCTGACATGATTAATACATTTGAAATAAATTCTTTTTCAGCCACCAATGAGCAAATTACACCCATCTGCTGCAATTAAGCCTGAAGTTTTAAGTATAATTTCAAATATACACTCTGAGAAAGAAAGGTGAGACAAATCTAAATTCAATCTAACTGTTACTAAATAACAAAATTATGTAACTAAACATACATTTGTCATCAGCCTTGGAAACTATGGAGAAATAATAATCAAAACTCCAGACGAGTACTGGATCACAGGGAAGGCATCTAACGACAGAGAGTTTTATGTTATCATACAAGAGAAGAATGCCAATCTCAAGGAAATAGCAGGTATAAGACAATGTTCAATATGCTCTTATATGTCGCTAACTAAAAAGAAAATCAATTGTGTCCCACGTATATCTGCGCTCCGACATACAACGGAATATAGAACATAGCCTTGAAATGTAATACTAGTACAGATACCACATTTTTATTATCAGCTATCCACTATGTTATCATTGCATTACTTCATAACTATAATTATAACATGCACTCATGATCGCAACATTTTATGGCTAATTTTATTTGCAGATGAAGTACGCCGGATATGTGAAGCTCAAATGAAGGGGATATTCTTTTATCCTATGTAAATACTACGAATTTCTGGAGTTTAAAGGAAAACGTATTAGGTATTCAAATTATCTCAATCAACTAGCAACAGACTAAGTTCTTCTTATTTATATTATTGGATGATTATGCAAATGCTATGTAAATAATGTTATCTTGTTACCTACCTATAAATGTATTTTATATAAAAAATAAAACAACTTGTTTGTCTTATAACATGTTTATAATTATTTAATATAGTTAATTTTACTTTAACATTGGTAATGTATACTCATAGTAGCTTAACAATCATTGAATGCTAGTCAAGAGAAACTTTGTCTTCTTTTTTCAATACTTTTTTATACACTTTTATAACAAGGTCTCTATTTTCATACCCCCATGCCATTAGGACAAAAAATAGTGATATAGCTCCAATAAATATATGAAGGGTTACAGAGTCACGTGATAACTTATTCTCTGAGACTTTACAAACGCAACCAGCAACAAACAAAGTTAACAAAAAGAATTTACCAACATAAAGCCCTTCTAATGGCTTGTAATCAGTTTCTTTGTATTTATTGCTGATGAAATGAACACTATGAACTATCCTAGCAAACATATTAATACAATTAGATATAATAAAACCTACTGGTCCAAAAATATATGTTAAAACATATGATAATAAAAGAAAGCTTATTGAAAATAGTACCATTAAATAATTATAACTGTTCAGCTGTGCACTGGTCATTGTGGCAAATGCATAGCATTCTGTGACTCCGTTTACTGCCAATAAAACAATAGCTAAGCAATGACTTCTCAATAACTGTACAGGCAGCCCACTCTCAACAAATGACTCTCCCCCATACAACAAAAGTAATGTTCTTGCATAGCTTTGTCCAAATACTAGAACTATTAAGCCAATTGAACTAACTGTTTTACAAACTTGTGATAATACTGTACATGATTCTTGAATTTTACTTTGATCTTGTTTATGAAGTGGTAATTCTCTGCTCACCATTTGGGTAAAGTAGAAGTAACTGCTATCTTCAATGGGTCTAAAGACAAACCTTGCAGCCAAGCTGCCCAAGTTGTTGACAACATCATATGTAGCCTGCTCACTGAAAGTCATGACAGGGCTCACTGACATCACATATTTTTCTCCCTCTGTTAGAAGTTGTTTCACTACACCTTGTTTAGCAAAACTTAGAGTCAATGTGCTTAACTTTTTACTGAATGATGTATTCACTGATCCAACATATTTTGGCAAGAAGTCTCTAAGAGATGTGAATTGAAAGTCATCCATATTGTCATACAAGCTATGCAACACTGGTTCTGGAACTACTTTGCTTTTAAGAGCTCCTTTTGCATAAAGTGGTTTATTTTTAATGTACCAATAAAAGAATATGTAGTAACTAACTACTATAGCTCCTATGCTTCCAACTTGTGCAACAGAAAATGCTACGAGTGCAAGAGACCTGTCATATATTACAATGGATAAGAAGAGTAAAGTTCTTATAAAAATATGCAAAGTATCTAGGGCAACTTTTAACTTGATGAAACAAAACAGTTGTGCCACTAAAACTACATTAGCAGAACATAACTCTAGAACACATGACAATGCCACACTCCAGCAACCAAATGTATATTGAGTTGCATGTTCTGGGTGACCCAGTGGTAACAAGTGTAACCATATGTATACAAAAACTATAGACAGAACACAACTCACAGGTACTGACAGCCAGATTTGATTTATTAGTTGCCTCCAGCTGAACTCATCTTTTTGTCCTAGACATGCTCTATTAAATGGTTCCCTGCTGAGGAATAGTATAGTACTCTCAAGCAGTAGCAGTCTTACATTCATGATACCAAGAACTTCATGTCCAACATTCCTGATTACCCATGCATTAATCACAAATGTTACACATCTAAATAGAATTTGAAATATAATATTAAATGATGCGTTCTCAAGGCTACTCATTAACAAGTTTCGACCCATGGTTGTTCACTCCTCAATCTCATACATTTATAGCATTCCCTTCACTGATACTTGGTTGTATGCTGCGCTTCACAACATAGATCTTCTTATTGGAGAGACATATTACAAACCAATGGTCATCATACGTTATAGATATCTTCTTGAACTGTTCATTCGGTCCAAATGCTAGTGGATCAACTCTGTAAATAAAATATCAATCCATTATTATCAATATTGCCTTCCATATGGGTGTATTATTAAAATAAAATAAAAACAAAGCCCACGTCGCTCCTGTTAGCTAGTGACTCAGAGGATACAAAAAACACGTAATTAAAATGTGCTTACTTATTGGATAAGGAGATGAGATCAGTTATTATAGTAGCAACACGTTCGTCGTTTTCTAATTCCCCACCAGATTCAAGGACAGCCCCGTCCTCTGTTAAAACCAAGTAACCAATCTGATCAGGTATCTTTTCCATTATAACTGCAATAATCAAAACAATTTGAAAACTCTAAATATTACAGAATGACGACTCTAAAAATGTTCCAATTTACCTCACACGTACAATCAGATGATAATAAATGTATGGTTGACATTGTCAATTTGACATGCTTCATAATATACACCATGGCAATCTAGGGATTGCAACATTCAAGTTAATCTATTATAATAGTCGGTTTTAAAACCCGGACATGGGCCTCGCACGTCCTATTATTTGAGACTTTACGTCCTATTATTTTATAAATACATCGCTCACTTTTTAGCGCTTTTTTTAAATTCATGTCATTTTTTGCATCTTATCAAGTACGAAGTAAATAATAACAAGATCCTTTTTATTTAGATAAGTACTTCTGGAATAATACATATTCTGGAATATAGTGAGGTAGAGCTTTTCCGGGAATTACGTTTATTCATTGTGCTTTTACTTGGAACACTATTTTCCAATCAGGTTCATTCATGGTTCATTCATGATTGAACATGTTGTGATTGTGATTGATGTACAAATGAATGATTAGAAATTACACAGACAAGCAGACAGAGTTGTAAAGAGAAAATAAAACCAACTTCGTATGTAGGTATATTTTTATTTGTGATAAGTATTTTTCTCGAAGTGTTTGTGGTAAATTTACAAAATAAAGAATCACTGAAACAGGCAAGTACTCTCCATTTGTAATGACCAAACAACCATATAATCCAATTACGATAGGCAGAATTTGTTACGTACATAAACATATGCGATGTTAATAAAATTTTGCATGCATTTGCTGTTGATTCAACAGCAAATGAATAACGTGTGTTGATTCAACAGCAATCGAATATCGCCTTCAACAGTGTTGAAGGCGATATTCGATTGCCTCGTTATCAACAACAGTTTTACTTTAATCGTGAAAAGCTAACGTAGGCATTGTCTAAATCGGTTTTTACAGCTGCTAAGTAATAACCGTTTCATGAAATTGCAGCTTTACTTTCTATTGCTCCGAATAATATTTTAAGTCAACGAGCATTAATGTTGTTTAAAATAAAAACAGAAGATCTTGAACAACTCTTTAGTTTTCGTATGTCATTTAATGGTGAAATGATTATTAGGTACTGCAGAACTTGGGAAGACAAACAAGTTATTAATATTCCTAATGTTACCTTCTCTATTCGCTATACTGACGGCTCTTGATTGGATTATTGCCTTAAGTATAAAAAATAATTCATTAAACGAACAGGCTTCTGTTCCACTGAGTAAGCATGACATATGACTCAATAAGAGCCAGTATATAATTGGCATACTTCCATACTGCATGCAGGTCCTGTCTGGGTCAAAATCAACCTTCTGACCTTATTGGGGTCATGGTAATGTTATAAACTGTATAGTTCTGACCCCTCAAACTCCGATATCATTGATAAATGTGATTACTTCTACTGTTTACTATAATTAAAACTTAAAAAAAAATTGAAAATATAAATCACCTTGGTCATGTTATTACCCAATGTGATAAGAAAATTCAATTTTTAAATCACACCTCAACTCATATGACTGTATTTTAATAAACATTGTTGTTGCACCGCATTTGATAACAAAATTAATTAATGTTATGTTTCTGTAATCTTGTGAATAGTTTTTAAATGTTTGTAATATTATCCTTATTTGCCTTAGTTACCTTAGCTTACAACTGATTTGGATTAAATTTAGTTACCATGGTTTTAATAAAGGTCCTAAATTGTAGAATCCTGGGGACGGGGAGGACAACAATATGAATCAAAACTTTTAAAATCAAGTTTGACTTGAAATTAACTACTTATAAATATCAAGTAGCCTTCCACTCAAAGCTCGTCAAAATGTGAACCATAATATTTATTTGTCACACAATGATAACTAATTGAATGATGGGAACAATGAATTTCTTAAGTCTTACTTCAAGGCAACATCAATTAACACAATTTTCTTCATTTAAATTCAATTCAATTAAACTTCATGCCTTATCTCCACTTGTCTGAATTACAACATGTGAACGCTGTTTATAAATTAATAAATATTCTTGATAAATAATGATAAGCCAATAAAAAACAGTCAAGCTTGACCGAAGTATATCATCAGATTTGGTTTATATTTCTGTAACAATAATTATTTATTTATAAATGTCTTATATTAATCATTATGATCATAGAAGAATAGGTACTTGAATCATTATTTCCTTCAGGGCAGGTCAATTTTTAAGTTAGTGTAAAAATAAAAACTATTTTAAAAATTTTACCACATAAATGAAAATGGTAACAGAATAAGTACGTATTGGACAATAATATATCTTTTTTTACAGGTACAATGTTAAGGTTTCGGCCCAAACTGGGGAGTGAGCGCAACAGCGAATGGCGCTGTTGCTTCTGTCTTCATGTACGCACAGGAACCATACTGCTGGGAACATGGCATCTTGTAAGTTAGATATAATGACATTCATTTCTCAAAACAAACGTGGTTTTCATTAAAACACAACCATAGGTGGATTTCTAGAATAATTTCAAAGATGTAGTACGTAGTAGTATGTACTTTAGGTATCTAATGGGACGTGAATGTTATTCGAAAGAGACCCAATCTAATTATTATTACATAACAAAAACCTTGTTTATTATTCATTAATTCAAGCTTCATTTTACAAAACCAAACAAAAAATGTACTCCTTATCCAATTTGCAGTAGTTACGGATTTCATATTTTTAAATCTCATTTGAAATTCAGCTTAGTCCTATTTAGAAACTACAATAAGACTTAGCTTGTCGGAAAACACGTGTTATATCGGTTTTTACCTTATTAGTAGTATGAACTGCTTAAATGCGTTTTCCTCGTATTTCAACGAAAATAGATGTGTGGTACATAAATTAATGAAGCTTATTGCTAAATAATTTGTAATTGGATATGTTTGTTGTAATTATTTATCCTATTAATATGCTTTATACCTGACTATTTAACTGAAATGACGCATTTGCATTTAGGTACTACTAGGTAAATCTCATGAGGCCCATTTAAATGCATCCTATCAAGGTCCCATAGCGGCTAATAGAAAAGTGTCAAGCATGCCAAAACTGGAATATTTGTTCTAGAAATACTCCGATTTTGTAGTTACTTAGTAGGTATTGTTAATCACACGTCTTTTTAAGATTGTATCAGTCACAGACATCCACGTGCAAGTTAGAACAATTACATGGTATGCACCTGACCTTAATGCAAATAGGTTCTATCTGCACTACACTGCGATGTCATTAATTATAATTACGCTTGCTCCTTGTAGAAAAGCTGAAGAAAATTACAAGTCTCTCAAAAGACTTTTTTATTATTATTAACCATTGTTTCCTAATTACATACATACATACAGATTTTAGTATATAAAAATGCATAAAGGCTATAAAAAATTTCGAATCTATCGAACGTTATTTTCTGTAGAATGTTTCAAAATTACGTTTAAGATTTTTTCGTCTTTTTGCTTAAACACAATTACCACATTTGCTGCATACGACGATCAATAAAATTAAAATATTTTCTTCATAGATGCTACACCTCATAGCGCTTGGGTTCCTGGCGGCCATTGTCCGCGACCCTCGCTTGCTGGACGAGCTAGAGCGGGACTCCGCCCCCATGGCCGACTGGGGCAATGTAGCGCGCGTCAATGAAGCCATCCCTACGCCTCTGTCGAACGTGGAAGCGCCTCCGAGCTCCATCCCTCAGCATATCGGACAGCCTCGAGATCATAGCCTTATATATCGTAAGTGTGACTTTGAACATAGAATATGTCCCTTCCCAGAATAGGACCTTCGGCGTCTACGAGGTTAGAGGATATCTCCTAAAATGAAAATTCATATTTTTTTTTGCCCACATACGTATACATACATTTATTTATAGGTAGCATACTACATGTTGCTAAAAGGCATCGACTATGAATTTCTTTATGATCATTCAATTTTTTTTTATTTCAGCATGAAATGTTTATTTTGTGAAAATTTCAGGACCTTCATAATTTATTTTAATTCATAGAACTTTCAATATAAATCCTGTATTATTTAGTAATGGGAACTTTAATCTGACCTACCGTAGCTGTACGTTTAGAGCCATATTATTTTCGAGTAAACGCACTGCACTCAGCTCTGCTATACGTCATCTCGTTGAAGTATTGATTTTAGCGACTTTGCCAATGCCTACTTTCACTGCTTACATCAGATATTGTCTTACTTAGAAAAGACGATGTAAGGCATTTTAAAAATGTATTGTATGTTATAATAATATGAATTAATATAACTATTCTTACGTGGTTGAAAAACCAACTGTGACCTTGAGTACAAAACTAAGCTATGCTTTAAAATTATGCATAGTTGCACGTTTTTCAAACTACGTCAGTAACTGGCTCATATTGTTTTTTTTTTCTTGAATAGGCAGAACAGAAACCACACGATTACAATAATAATATAATGAATCATTTTTATCTTAATTAAATTACAATGTTAATGTACCATGACTGCGTCTTCTAACATTTATGACTATCTTATTTATTTATAAAGATATATAAATGATAAAATAGGTAAAACAACCAAGCCACACTTTATCAAATGAGCTTAGGCCTGAAACTGCGTTAAGAGGGTGAGGGGGCAGTTTCAGACCTTTAGGTCCTTGCAGGCCCTTTATGGATGCATACGGTTACGTCACGGCTGTCCGTGCCGTTCAAATTGAAACCGTATGCATGTGAAAAGGCCCTTAGGTACTAACTATTTGCACATTTACTTTAAAATCTCAATTGTTCGCCGGAAACGGGGATCAAAAAAACTATTCAAAATGTATTTAACAGTTTGCAACTGTGTGTGTACTTAGATGATGTGGATGTGGGTGCGCTGGTTACAGTGTGTACCCTGGCCATCACATTCATGCTGATCTACGGAGCCGCTCTAGGCAAGCCCGCCCATCTATTGCCTTTCTTCTGTCTGCAGATATTCGACTTTGCTATCACAGTGTAAGTATTTATAGTGTATAAACAATTAACAGTATGTAACATTAGTGATCGCGATAATTTCGCAACAATTTGTAACCTAGTTCATTCATTGTACCTAGGTACTTTTGATCTGCAGAGCTCTAATTTTATTGCAGATCAAATTAGCGTCCTTCACATCAACATAACGCGAATGTGCTCATCCAGCATTATTACCATTATAATGTTTACTTTGTATCGTATATGTAATGCACAATGGTTTTCTAGTTAATGCGAAAATACAACATGTAATTGTTGTAAAATTATCAAAGTATGTACTTTAAAATGTGGCCAAGGCTGTAGATTTTATTTATGTTTTAATTCAGAACTGATGTAGCTTGGTCTCTCGCCCGATACCAGTTTTTGGACACCCCGTATACTGTAACTTCAGAAATCTTACTCTCAGATTTTCATTTTGACTTGCCACCCTTTTCAACCACGATTTTAACATGTGTCTCATACTATAACTATAAAACTACCTTTTTCCCGGCAGTCTGACTGCGACCGGTTACCTGTGCTACCTGCGCTCCATACATCGGCTGGTGGCTGAGACACGGCGCGTCCCGTGGCAAGCTCAGCTGCTGCAGCTGCCGGCGCCCGCCTTAGCGCTCGTCGTACTCTCTGCCTTCTTGGTTGCCGTGCTGCTCAAGGTAAAGAAGTGCTATAAACAACCTTATTATAAAGTTGGAAGTCGGATTTGACTTCGGTAGACAGTTCTAGAAGATATCAGAACTATGACAAGAAAGAACTTTTTTGATTTCATAATGAATGCTGTAACCTGTAAACCTGACTGCAACCTTTAAAAACTGTCCAAGCAAGTCTCGTGGACCAATTTATTACGTCAAACATGAAGAGGTTTTGACGTCAGTCATAATGGAATCATTATAATAACAAATTAATATTAATTAGTTACCAATACCATTTTTCGACGGATGCAAACCTTTCTAAGCGCTTAATGACGTTAGTAAACAAGGTCCAGCTTAGTCATTAGAAAGCTTACTTATGTACTACTATTAAAGCAATTATAATACGTTACCGCTTACAACATTAACAAAATGCTTTGGTGCATTGGTCACGTACTAATAGTAGTTACAGCAACAGCACGTTGATCTTTGAGTAGATAAATAAGATATGTTCTTAGCTCAACGTCATCCTCCGAAATCGCATGGCAACGCTGCCAGTCGGCTGGACAGCATTGTAGTTGCCACATGTAAGCGTGACTTTTTGAGTTTTGATCACTTTAAGTTAGTCGTGCCATGGGGACCAAGATCTCTAAGGAAGAGAAGGTTGTCGCTCAGGCGGCAGCGGGTGGATCTAGTGCCGCAACGGACACGCAGGAGCAGCTAGCTCAAATCAAAGCGAAGTTAATTTTCATAGCAGTTTGTTTGGCGGTTCTTATAATAGTATGGTATTTTATTTATTTTTTATCAAAGGGTTCACTAACAGCTTCTATGTAGATAAAGCTTAAAGTGCAATTTCTGTTATAACTAGGACTTTGGTGTAAAGACGTGTATAGACAGCACAGCAACCTACCTCAATGTGTCAAATTTCCTCAACAGAATTTCGACCTTATCACAATAGTGGAAGGTTAATGTTAAATTCGTAAAAATTGACAGTGCAGGTAGGTTGACCTGCTGGCGTCTATATTGCATAAGCTATATAACTGAAAAGTTTAATAAAATATTACTTTGATTAATTCCAGGGTTACTGCATCAGCGTAGTTTGGCGCTGCTACAAGTACCTGACGATGCGTGCACACGCGCTACAGACGCCCTTCGTGATCTCCAGCGAGGATGTGCCGGGGGCGCCGCTGCCCTACGCCGCGCCCGCGCCCGACTACTCCAGCCTGCTGCCGGACTACGAAGAGGCGGTTAAACAAACCCCACCTCCTTCGTACCGCGCCGCCACGCTCATGGCCGCCGCAGATCCCTCGCTTACAACCGTTGTTAGTATTCCAATTTTGAATTTGAATTGTTGAGCTTTTGTTTTTTTTTTTTGGTAGCACATCCTACAGTCCGACCTTTTTTTGTACAGTTGACAGTTGACAGCTGTCAGTCAGTACAAAAAACGCTTCCCTTACATACTTATGTACTGATAATCTTCCCTTATGTACTGATAATCTTCCTTTATATACTGATAGCTATAAACTGCACATAAAACGCGGTGGCACTACACATAAAGTACGAACGTCTTTAGTCACGCCACACAACTTAATTCTTAGAAGTTTTTGCAAATGATGATCTGGATATATTTTTCTTGTCTTTCTTTCAACAGCAGGAGAGGGCACAGAGCGAGCAAGCACAGCCGCAGCCGCAACCACAGCCGACCAACACTATAGTGGTGCTCCCACAGAACGGCACGCAAGCCCGCGTCTGAATCTCATAAAACCATTGACAGCACCGAGGATATCACTACATAAAGGGCCACTCATAATTTAAGATTGTTATCCATAAACACACGTATTTGCGTCTACTGCCACATCTTGACTAACTTTACAAGTACATAATCCTGATACGTTGTAAGAATTTGGTGTTTGACAGTAGCCGCAAGACGTGAAGTCGCTTCGTCAACCGCTTGAATTGTAAACCTCATTCTACACCAAACATCAAGTACGCTCAATACGGAAGTAACTGCACTTAGTTGTCCAAAGATAATGTAGATTCCTTCCAAAGAGCTTTTAATGTTCACCAATGCAAAGAAGCCCTTATTATAAACTACATTCGTATTCCTCGTTGCTTTCATGTAAAAAAAAAATATAAAATTAAAATTATTTTTAAAGTCATCGTCCTACACGTTCATCTAGATGTATTTATTTTTAGACAAGTTACTGAGTTAATTCATTTTATTTATTTTGATTTTGAAATACTAAATAATGTTGTTAATTGTAACTTTTGTGCTTGATGTGGGATAGTGAGGTTTAAGCCAGTAAATCTATCTCGAACTTAAATCCAAGAGATTTAAATATACATAGATTTCATACCAGTGCCATTGCGTTGAGTGTAATAAATTTTATTTTTGTACTTCATGAAATCATTAGAGTTATATTCCCTATCCAATCATTAAAATACACTATTAAGTACATCTAGCGAGGCACCTGTCGAGGTATCTCATTTGCGTTAAATAGTTTGCTGTACTTAGTTACACGAAATATGCTGATTTATTTCGTGATAGTATATTTTTTAAGTGTCTCGAGTAAACCTACTCGAAATCAGAAGTAGATGTCTCTGTTAGCGTACGGAACATATTGACATTCCTGAATGTTGCATTGTATCAGAACGTTACTATTTTTTGACGGTTCATAAAATCCTGGTGACCCTAAATCTTTACATTGAGATATATATGTATATAAATATGCCTGCAAACTCTACAGCCAGTCAAATTGTGTTGTGTTAGCAACCCAGTTATTGTAATATACGTACGTACGTATTATTGATTGAGTATTATTTATACTATCTATAGCAATCATAAAATTTATAACAACAGTCGTTTGTATTGAAATAGATAGATAAAGATACACATTTATTTATTTATACTTGAGATTAATATCAGATACTTACACATGTGTGGTTTTACAACTCAGGGTTACAGTAATTTGAGCTTGCATTAGCCTTCCTCGTGAGAACTATAGTTATAAAACCTTAATAAAATATTAAGGTACGAAAGTACATTAAAATCTGAAATATAATAGTAATATTTCGTTTTTTCAGTCAAAATGCAGCCAGTGAATAAAATTTTAGGCATAAAATGCATACCACTCATTGGTGCCTTATCATATCGTTGGCAAATTTCTAGTACCTTCTAAACGATCATTCTAAATAAATTAGGTACAAACTATCTAGTATAACTATTACTTAGATAGGTTGCGTGTGATGTAGAAAGCTAATCATGTCGTTGCTTTTTGTCGTAACTTGGTAAGACACCGTAAGTAGTTTCATATTGGCCTAAATTGTAAAGTAACTATGTCGCTGCATTGTAATTTGCTTTGATTAGTTGTAATGAGTAATGCCTTGTACACAGGACTACAACAACATTTAAGAAAATTATAAGCTTAATAGTGAACAAAAAAATCTTAGTTCAGGCCGAAAAAAAAAAACAAGTGATCAAACAAGATTTGCTCACTTCATAAACTTAACCTTGTATTGTTCATGAAATTCTTAGTTATTTTGTGTATTGTTAGAACCTAAATTGTAAATGCACCAACGATAAATTGACGTGTATTACATATTACTTACTAAATTATACTTAATGTAAAATATTCTTGAAATAAATCATACATAAATGGAGCTTGTTACTTTTATTTTTGAACTTGTTCTGACGAAATTAATGCTAAACTTGAGGACTGCCCTCGTCTTCATCCGTTGCCAGTGATGTAAGTGCTTGGTCATGGCAACTTTAGCACGTAAACGGCTGAACCGATTTAGACGCGGAATTTTTAGATAAATGCTGTTGTGTCCCAGCGGTGGTAGTTATAAGCCGTTTTACGGGAGCTTATTTTGATATCAGTGTAGCCAATATCCAGTCATTAGTAAAATATGGTTTTCCAAATCCAAAAACGCGTCTTCAAAAAATCACAAAAAGAACATAAACAAACAGGCGAGGCGAGGACCTCCTTTTCTGGAAGTCCGGTAAAAACTGAGAACGTTGGCCAATAGATAGATACATTTTTCCACCCCCTCAGCTAAATGTTACGTAACTAATTCCGTATTACGTAAGAACAGGGATAGATCCTCGAAACTTCCGCTGCCGCTTTAAAGGTCACGTTGAGGGACAAACATGATTTACAAACAATAGGCTGCATCTGCGCGCGCAGCAAGCCGGCAGGCTCCGGCGATAGCAGGGGTCGGCGCCAACCGCGCCGGCCGTCGGGACGCGCGCCGCCACCTGCATTCTCTATTTATATCGACGATTCACCCCCCGCCTCGCTTCGCGCCTGCGCAGAACATATTCTGAAAACGACGAAAGTGAAAATTGCACATCATGATAGCGGCCGGTGCACCGCGTTGCCATACAATAGTATTGCATCAAACGAACTGCTAATTAGTGAGTAAAGGACACAGCGAGCCGGCGTGTAGTGCGCCACGAGGATGGCTGCGGGGCGCACGGCGACGGACTCCATCAGCACTGCGGCAGTCCTGCGTCACGTATCAGCTGTTTCGCCGGCGAGGGGCGCGCGCTCGTGACGTTTCAGGCAAGCCGCGAGCCGCGGGCCGGCCGCGCGATGGCGTCCACCATGCAGCTGGAGTTTACGCAGGCAATGACCGATTTCAAGACGATGTTCCCGGATATGGACGACGATGTTATTGAAGCCGTACTGCGCGCTAACCAGGGCGCGGTTGATGCCACGATTGACCAACTTCTAGCTATGAGTACTGATAACCAGAATGAACGATTAAGGCTCGAGATGGAGCGCGTGGAAGGCAGCACGCCGTCTCGACGCAAAGACCGCCGTTTAGGTTGCAGGGCTACAGACAACGGTGATGATAACGACACCACGGCACTCGTGTATGTATTTTTTTAAGTACTTGTAGTAAAAACTAAAATAACAAAGTGTAACGTTTGGAAGAACCAGAACAATAACCCTCTACGGGCTCGACGCAAACAAACCGTGTCAGGTCATTGTGCGTCTGTCAAGGCGATTATGGCTATCGCGCTGTAGTAGGCAATGTTGTCATCTTCACCGGTAGGCCGACTGACAATAAAGGCAACAGGTTAGCATGACTAGCAGAAAATTTTGAATATCAAGGATACAAAATTAGGGTAGCTATTAGTAGATAAGTCTACATAGTGGCAAGATATTGGACTAGATAAAGCCGGCACTAGCTTTCCAACCAACACAGTCATTATCCAAACAAAACTTGTATTCTAATAACTTTGAGCACTTATTTCACAGACGAACAACAGCTTTTATTACTAGCCTTAATTAAGTATATACGCCGTCACTGTTGTCATCGCATTTTTAATGCAGTATGTATTAGAAGGATCCGTCGATAGATGAGACCAAATTACTGAACGCATGCATGGATTATATTTTTCTCCATGTAGGTTTGAAACTGACTGGCAATTAGCCAAGGCCTACTTCGCTAAGAGTTAGGAGGTCAGTGTGCTAAGGCCAAAAATTCACCTCCTCGCTGAAGTATAATTGTCTGTTTCTGGAATAAATCCAGATTTTCCATCTGTTATCTTATGATGGCAATGTGTAGTTTATCGAAATATTATGTATCATTTTCTTATTACAGAGATGTTGACGACGAATCGATTCCATTAGCTGTAAGAAGGAAATGGGTGCCCAGAATGCTGGGTCCGCTACCTCCAATGTTTCTCCGAATACCGCCAGGGACAGACGCTAGAATAGACCTCAGTCTAGAGATGGACGACGACCGCATCGCCACCTTCTTGCAGAACGAGGAGTTTATGGCGGAGCTACGGTGGAATCAGGAATTCATGGCAGCGCTGGACAGCGAGCAAGGCCAGAAGACCAAGTGTCACGATGATGAGGCAGCGTTCAAGGAGAGACTGAAAAATATGGGCAAATGTGAGTAATAAGACGTTTTTACATTTTAACGTGATCTATGGTTAGCAAAATTAAAAAAATGCTCATCTAGATGAAGAGTTAAGAATGTGCGTGTCTTTGAAATTATGTATGCAGGAGCCCGCGGGCTCTATCCAACTGTAAGGACAAGACGCACGCATCAAAACTATAAATTATAGCAATTAATTAAACTGTTCTAAACTACCCAGGTAATTTTCATGATTTAAGATTATTGATTAAATTACAGACAGCCTATATGTATGTTATGCCTGAAGTTAGTTAGATCCGGCATCTAATGATTAAGTACGACTGGTAAAGTCAAGCCGTAGTTTAGAAAAACTCATTACCTTCAGCTTCCTTATGGCTTCCAGTAATGAAGGAGTTCTAATGAACTCGCAGTATTCGTCATAATTTTATGGGTCCTAAATTGCCATGATGTTGGCATAGACTGTACTTAAAAGGGTTATATACCTTAGATACACTCACTATGTTTGATGATTGGCTCGTCAATCTTCCTAAATGTTAACTTTATCGTTGTCTCTGTGGGGTGCTCCGTGCTAGTAATGCCACGCTGCGAGCTCCTAAACAAAGCATCGTACTATAATTAGCATGCCAATATTTACGCAAGCGTTTGGTAAGTAGTTTATTATTATCGACATTGTGGATCAACAGCTTGCTCTAGCATTACGACATGCATGAACAATTCGATTAATTATTAAGTTTCTAAACAATTAGTCAACCACAATTTAGATCAATGGTACCACATTACGTGTTCTTATATCATTTACAATAATGCATACAAAAATTCAAACCTGGAATTTATTTATATGGGACTACCGTGCAGAAAACGCAGCGCAGTACTACCACTCACATGCTGCGCCAACCTCATTAAAATTCCAGCTAAATATATAATAAAAGATGCAAGCAAAACTAATTCATTGCGTCATTTCGCAGCTTCTCGGAAGAAATTCGCCCAGTTGTCGAAGATGTTCAGCCGAGGCGGGTCGCGGCGGTCAGGCAGCGCGCGCGCTCCGCCGCGAGGCCCGCCCGACAGCCTGCTCCTCCAAGAGGAACACAGTGATGACGACGACCGCCCACAGCATCACGTTAAAATATAAACTACATTTCCACTCTACGAACTCTGACATAGAGATGAGATAGCCTTAAAAGAAGTTACAAGGTTACGGATAAGACTGGGTCTGTTTTGTACATTTAGGAAAGGAATACGATTGATATTTTTCTGTAAAAGCACTTTAAAGGATCAGCCAGCACTAGCAGTTAGTCCTTTAGTATCAAATGTTGTCGGGTGTAGCGAGGTTGCGTTAATGTTGTCAAAAGTTGCAATAAACTATGTAAAATATAAGTGAGTAGGTAGATCATGCTTTTACTGCGTCCGTCAAAATGATAAATAGGAACCAGAGGTTCGCCTGCATAGAAGGGCCGTCGCACTTGTCATATGCTATAAAGCTAGATAATGTAATATTTTCTATTAAATTCTCCTTAAATGTAGCTTTTGTGAGATAAATTACATGAATTCTGTATTCTAAAGTACGTATAGCAGAATGCACGAGAGCGTCTGTATCGGGCATGATACACGAAGTTCCGTACCCGGCTATAGGTTAAAGACGGCCCTGGCCTTTGTCAGACAGGTTTATAGAAATAGTATTCATATGGCGATTCTATAAGTACTAAGAACTAAAATATTTTCACATACATCTTCCAGTAGTTCCATGAGATGATACATTAGTAGATGCATTGACGCATCCAATAATGGTAAGACATGGCACTCAAATACCAGCACCCATAGATAAGTAGGTATATCTACAGAGTTACCTACATCTAGTCTAGAACATAGAGAGTCAATTTACATAGAGATGGTAATCGAGTGGTCGACTCTTCGATAACTTAATTATGCACAAACATCTGTGCTCTATACGAGAATGACTTAATAATGATTATGCTGGGCATGGATACGATTTCAAAGAAAGGCTGATAAAAGAAACAAATGTATAATATAAATTATAAACTAACCATTTCATAGCTAGCTAGGTAGGTAATGTAAATAACTGTTCTATTAGATAACTAGTCTGCTTTGTTTCGATCCACGAATTTTAGTGCCGTTAGAGTTAGATGCTCATTTTGTTTGGGTCATCTCGTTGATCGAAATCTGTAAGATGATAGGTAGTTAGATTATGCACCGACAGTACTTTGGTCCGCACGATCGACCATGACCACGCGACATTACTGAAACCTGAATAATAGCTATACTGCGCATTCATTCCATTGAAGCGAGATGCCTTACATTGCATCCATCTGTTAGGAATGTTTGAGCCGTTTGGTGTTTACAGAAAATACGAATAAAATAACTTTAATATTAAGCCTATTTTAAGTAGCTTTTGTAGTGACAAGACTTAAGTTAATTTTCACAGTTTTCACACAAATTCACACTGTTGTCCCACATATACCTTCTCACGAAAGCAGTTAATTATAGGATAATCTTAATCAGAAAAGTGAAATAAGAACACCGTGTTTAAAAACGTTAAAGTTTGTTACAAAACCCTGGTCTATGATTGCCTGCACTCTTAGGTTCACAAAGTTTATATAATTTGAATAAATACTGACATATTTCAGCACTATACTCCCGAATATTATTCCTGTTTTGCACATCGCTTATCATATTTTAACATGCAAATTAAATGTTTATTTATTTATTTATTTATTCAACCTTATCACTAACATTACAGATATAATCCAATGCGTTAGTGAGTTATGTTAGTGAGTTATGTTGAATTAAGTTATGTTAAAAATATACAATCCATGCATTCTGCATATAGCAATGTTGGTATGCAAAAAGTGCTGTAATAAATAGCACATAAATAATTCCAAAAACGGTTTTAACTAGACTGATTGTTTTTGTACTTTTCAGTCTAGTATGTAAATTCGTTGCATATTTTTCGTGTAATTTCGGTTTTAAATGCCGCACTACCTTGAGGAAATTGCGACGAACCCTCGTAATGTAATTAATCAATACAAACTACAAAATGCACTTTGTGTACGAGAGTCTACAAAGTCTACAGAGTTTACATGATAGAGCTTTCGTGTCTATGGATTAACAAAACTTGGGAAAGTGCAGCCCTACGTTCTACTGCTAATGTAAATTTCTGGGAAGAATGGTGTAAATTGATTTCACTAATAATAAAAGATATCTATTTATGAAAGTTTTTTTTTACATTCTCACTGAACTTGTAGTCGTTGATTGTTTTCGCGAAAGGAAATGCAAATAGAGTTTTACTGAAACTATGTACTTTTTTTTTTTTTTAACGACGTAAAAAATCATCAAATGACCCCTCCCGCTGTGGGTTAGCAGCGGTGAGGGAGTGTCAGACTCTTACTGACTAAAAGCCGTCGTGTTCCGTCGTAGGCCTTCTTATGTGCTAGGGCCGCGGTACCTCTTTCGAACAACCCGCAGCCCGAAACTATGTACCTAACTGAAACTTTCAGAATATTCAGCTCCAAGCAAAAATAATGGTCGGCTTCGTATGTACTTACCCAACTAATGGAGGAAATGACGCACAGAACCTTGCCCTTCCAGCTCATTTATGACATTCCTTATTTGCGTATTTAATATTCCTTGTAAATTAATGCATTTCCATCTAACGGACAATTAACCAATTGAGCGTTGACAATTGACATAGTAACGCTTATTCGCAGTTCCTTTCTATCCGTAGGAAACTGGTCGCACGTATGCTAAGCACCCATAATTAGATCACAATTTCTATGCGAACATGGCATTATTAGAGTATCGGCTAGGTATAAGGAGGCATAGCGAATCATTGTGCGCCTACACGATCGCCGATCGACGCATATCAACAGTCATCAGATAGTTCGACGGAGCGAAACGGGAAAGTCGCAGCCATTGAGTCGATTGAACGACGTGCATGCGACGGTATACATCCAAAATGCCAATATTTGTAGGAAGGTATTATTGGTTTCAAAATTAACTAAATAGTTTTAATTTGGACCAAGGTTGGGACTATTATGAGATTTATTACCTACACTATCAAAAAGCTTGTTGAATATGAGACTTGAAAAATACTATGATTATTATGTTCATAATTTTGTGTTTATTATCTCTGCCGCCGTCGAATAACTTTTAAACGGCAGAGACAATTTTGATGAAAAAATCTAAGATCTGGAAAACCAGCTTTCAACTAAAAGCCACATCAAATTGTATTACATATATTTTCAAAAGCTGCAGTACCACAGACAGACAGACAAAACGGTCAGACGTATAAAACGATAGTGTTTTTGCGTCGATGGCTAAAACACAGAAATGTATGTGGCGAATAACGACTCAAGTTTGAATACACCACATACCATGCGTGATAATCCACACATTCATCAAGGCAACCACCGTTACTAAAAGAATCTCCCAGTCGCCAGGCTATAGCTATGGAATTTAAGTATGGAATTCTTCGTCAACCAATTGTTTTTAACCCCCGACGCAAAAACGACGGGGTGTTATAAGTTTGACGTGTCTGTGTGTGTGTGTGTGTGTGTGTGTGTGTGTGTATGTGGCATCGTAGCTCCCAAACGGATGATCCGATTGTAATGCGGTTTTTTTTGTTTAAAAGGTATGCCAGTCGGGAGTGTTCTTAGCTATGTTTGGTGGAAATCGGTTCAGGTCTTCAAGGTCATCAGCTAGTTTGCTAGATGTGATAGGAATGTTACACGCACAGTTTACTTGCAAGTATATGTGGGATCTGAAATTTGAAACACTAATGTCTTCTGGAACCACTGAGCTGGTCTGCTGTTAAGGCACGAAGATAGGAGACGTAACCCTGAACTGCCGTTTAGTAAACCCATCGAGTTGGGGCTCGTTGAATTTGTCTTGACGAGTTCTCTTCATGTTTCTGATTGACGAGAACCTGATGCTGGAAATGGGATGTGGCGGATGAAACCCTGGAATGCCGGAATGAAACGGATAAACCGATTTATATTTTTGCTGAAAATCTAGAATGTCCAAAGGTTAATCTTTATTGTTTCTCAATCTGTGCAATTCTCCCAGAGCCAGTTTGTCATGAGGATTGTTAAACAGCTTCCTTTGGCCGAGATCGCATATAACGACCCCATCTTAAGATAAAATAAATTAAATGAAAGAAGGAAAAATTAGGGAGCTCCTTTAAAAAGCATGAAATAAAATTAAATTATAAATTTAAAAAAACCCCCGACCCAAAAAAAGTACGCAATAATTATGACAAAAGGTTAAAAGGCAAAAAATAACTTTTAACACTAGGTAAACTAAATTTTGACGTGTCGGGGGACCGCTTTCTACCTTCATAAATACAACTAAAGTAATGAATTAGAGCGGTCCCCCGACACGACAAAATTAGTGTGTTAAATTATTTATATCATGACTGATTTAGAACATTTCGTCAAGCAGCACCTGAGTTAGATAGTTCTTTGCAGTGAAATATTATACACTATTACCTATTACAGTTTACTTTCAAACGGTCTTTTAGCACGCTAAAGAAAGTCACATTACTCGTACGTACAACATGTCTCCAGCATTGTTGCTGGTAAGCTACTATGATGACATACATTTTCCATTCTAATGGCGGCCACAAGTGAATGAATGTCTCGGTAGGTACTTTGTTAAATCATTCTCATACGTACATAGCGTATAATTAAAAATATTAACAGAGTTTCTCATCCGGAAAATACTGAGCGAAACTCGGAATATTTAAAGACTTTCATGAAATAATACAGTTGCCATGAATAAAACATAGCCATATGTTTGTCCGCGCTATGATAGAACCAAGCTACGCTTGAGCCATTAGCAAAACTGCCTATAAAATCTCACTAGTCCAATATAATTATCATCTGTTTATTCACTTCTTATGACGCAACATAAGATCTGGTCGTCAAAATCAGCGTCAAAACGACTAAACGTGTAATGAGTGCGACACGCGCTACCTGTCTAACCACTCGATTAGGGAACGTACACAAACCTCACATTGCGGACATCGAACGTGCGTCTCACGCAAGCGAAGTGCATGCGGGAATCTTGCTACCAAAATACACGCAGTCCATATACCCTGTCATAAATCAATTTCGTTCCTTGACAGCCATACTCCAAGTAAAATTGAACGTATGAACATATGAAATCACACTAGTAGCCGCCGTGCAACGCTTCGTACGCCTATGCTTAAGCTAGTGGATAGCCTCCGGTAAAGATGCGTCTGCGCATCGAGCACGTGCACCCGTCACGCATCACGAACACCCAGAAATTCGCTTAGTTTGTCCTGAGACTCCATGCCACTCGCACGCATGGAGGCCCGGTGCTTTTCCCGCGCAAGTGACTATGAAAAAGCAACCTGATATTTATGACGTGGGCCTGGCCGTTGTGTTCTCGATAGCAGATCTTATAAGAAGTAGCAGCACTGAAGAAATATTTTCGTGAGTATCTTCTTTTAAGGGCCGGTTAGGGCTTTGACCGTCGCCGGCGCATCGGCTCCTCGGGGCTAAAAGAGTTAAGTCGATCTGTACTGAACCTGTTGTTCACCTTGTTAAGATCGACGAACTTCTTTTGCTGGAATGATTTGCACGTTAAAGTTTTTGTCCGTTAACAATGTTGTCAGTTACGCACCTACCACATCTCATAAGAGGCTTAATTATTTCACGTTGTACCTGTAAGTTCCAAAGAAGGAAATATCGCAATATTTCCAAGAATAGCTCTTTAAATATTTTCAATTGCCAAGTTTTAAACCTACGCTCCAATAATTTTATATCTTCACAGAATAATATTTTGTAATAAATATAAACTAGAGGGATGGGTATCGTAGCTATTCTGAATTAAATAGGAACTATTCCAGTCTATAAAGTAAAATAAAAATTGATACAGAACGAGTTTAACTTGATGTTATTTATCGTCAACATTCAAGACTGTTTTCGTTCTTAACTATTTTGATAGACATTTACTGGATGGAATATTTTCCTATAAACAACCTCATCAATTTACCTGGCTCACAGTCTCGGGTTGAATTAAACATTGCCATTATTGAATCAAAATAAAACTCGTATAAAAACTTCGCGTGGAAAGGGGGATCATTATATATTTTTCATTATGTATGCAATCGACATTATCCCGGGCCGAGCCGGTGGTGCATCCGTTGTCCATAAACGCATAGTTGCTAGCTGAACAACTTTACCTACTTTCATTTACATAATGCGAACGATTATATATTATCGGGATGCAAGCCGTCTTTTATGATGCGTGCAAAAAATTACAAATAAACGGTACGTTATTTTATGTTGGTATACAGCCACTAGCAATGTGATTAAAGTTGCACTTCGAGGTAACTATTACTGTGTGCACATGACTTAATTAATTAGGTTCTTGACCTCGTAACCATGGAAAGGTTAGAACCCAACTTAAAGAAGGATGGTTCATGTCTCTTTATGTCGCCCTAATTTCAAAATAATTAATATGACAGATTAGATCTAGACCTAGGTAATTGACTCCCTAAAGTGGGGAGCTGTAGACCTGAAATTAACTAATTTAAATTACTTACTCTTGGCCTAATGATGATTTATGATATGTTTACTAGTTTTATGATATATTTTTTTTATTCGGTAACTAAACAATGTTTAAGCCTTAATTCAATAATGATACAGACCTATCTATACTAGCATTATTAGTAGGTACTATGCTCTCAGTGATCTTAGCTAAGACGATGATTAAATACCACGCAGCATTGTTTGTTAATTTCGTTATGTAAAGTGATGAACTAGATCACACATAAATTACAAAACATTGCCTACTTGACGTAATCTTAATATGATCATATTTCCTCACTGAAGTAGGTTCTACCACCAGGCATAAAATACTGTAAGAAGTTAGGGTGCTACCACAGAGAAATAAAGTTGAAACCCTAAAATAATTTGCTTCCTTTTTTTTAAAGGCTTATGACCTTATCTGTGGATAAAACAAAGACCCGTCGGGAATCAGCTAGCGACATCACGACATCGCGTTCATGTCCGCAGGCCCCGGTCTATGTCATTGCTTCTGCATCCTTATGTAATTATTTCTCGTCACGCTCTTTTTATTTACGTGTACAGAGGAAATCAAAAAGATATAAAAACCAGCTTATGTCTGCCAGCTATTCGAACGCAAAGCATTAATCTCGATAGGTTGTTAAACCCGTCGCATCGAACTGACTTTAAGTGATCATTAATTCTTATTCGCAACTCAATAGTACGGCCCTACGATACCATGTAAATTATCTTCATCTAGTAACATAAATTACGTAAGAAATTATATATTATGAGGTCGTAACCTCTGTACAACAAAAGCATACCTACTCCCGAGACTTCCTTGTCCGCAAAACGATCTCGTAATAGCGCTTGCGAAGGCTCTGGGCAATGAAAATCAAAATAAATGTCCAGACACAAAATAGCTCAGCGATCATAAATCAAAGTGTTTACGGCGACGCGACACCTCGCCTTGTAATCCTGCGGGATGGCCGATAGCCTAGCCTCGAGAAACGCTAACTCTGCTCTCTATAACTGGAAAAATTATGCCCTCATGGAGTAATAAATCATTATAATTTAGAGCATACTTACTCTTATGCCTATTACTAGCACATAAAAGACGGCTAACACAAACATTCAGGGCTATTGAACTGGTAATTCGTTTTATAATACTCCATAGGAAATTCTAATTCTGGTTTTCAAGACAGGTCGAGGTTCAAGGTGCCGACATTGAACCTCAAAAACAATAAATATAGAAAGATAGAATTATTATTAGGTTGCTAGACGCTGGTAATGTAGCTTTCTTAGATAGCGGAAACTTAAAACGCTTACGCAAATTAAAGAAAAGTTAAACTTTGACAGAATTTATTTCACGTTCCTTTAAATCGCTCTTCTCTCATCAACAGGTTACACAAAAAGAAGGAATGTAAACGGTTTGAATTAAGTCCAAAATATAAAAAGGATGGCCGCTCACCTTGACAGTCATGGACTGGCTAGCAGGTTATATCGATCAAGGTTAATAATACCAGGCTACCCATCAACCATTAACGAATTCTTAGACAGCCCCACAGATAATAATAAGATGCCTAAAACCCGACCACTGAAAAAAAAACAAATTATTTTTTTAAAGTTTCTACTTTTCTAGAAAAGTTAGGGGTCTGCGCAACTCTCGCAGCATTTTTATACAGGAACTTGGTGAGTTATGCTGCTTAATGTCGTCTAAGTAGTTAGGGATCAGAGAACATCATCAATACTTACCTATTAGCTAGGATTTCTCTATTAAACTCCCGGGCAGAAACGGGCATCGTAACACAACACAAGAGGGCTTAATTGAAGCTTTTTCTCACAGCTCGTATAAACTAGGGTAGTGTTAAATAATATATTGTTTAACTAACTCATTGGGCAGGTACCTATACAATTTGTTTCCTGCCATTTCTACAGAATCCCACAGGGTAAAACCCAAAATCTTTGTAACATCGCCAAATTATTTGGTGCTTGTGGTCCGCTTTGTTTAATTCTCAATTTTTCCTGTCCACAGTTCTTTCCTCAGCTCAGTCTGTGTGTTGATATTATTTATTGAATTTCGAATCGTACACTCTCTGTTAATAACAATAGCCTTTACTCATTCATTCGTATTGTTAATTCCGCTGTTCGTGAATATCGTTTTCAGCAGTAATAATAACACGTCCAAGACCGATTTCGGCCACGGCGACTGTTCTCATCTAAGGTGATCAACCAGCTGCGCAGGACTCACTATTCCTTCACTCTCACAGCCCGATGGGACGCTAATCCGACACGATCGGAGAGAGATCAGGCGCAGGCCGACATTAACGTGCTCTCCGATGCACGGGTGGATCAATCACCAACTTCCAGACCACGGGCTGCTTTGTGTAAAGTTTATAAAACCCACAAAGCGGTTTCGGCCCGACCCGGGAATCGAACCCGAGACCTCAGTCAAAGCAGTCGCTTGCGACCACTAGACCAACGAGGCAGTCAGCAGTTTCAGTAGCAGATGACTGCTAACAATGACTATTAAACTATCTAGTAATATGCGATCGCTAGAATAGAACATCAATCATATCATATTTACCCGACAGGCACCGGTAAATAATACGTATTACTTTTCAATTGTATGCACGCACTGCAACTGCAACGGTTTCTGCTCTTCAATTTCACCCAGTAGGTACGCAGCCTGTACTTACCTGCACATCTCTTGCAATGCGTAAGTGCATTTCATTTATTGCAAGTAAGTACGTGTTATAATTCGTGCATAACTAAATTCCTATGCTATAATTTAGGGTTACTGTACACGATTCGCGTAATTGAAAGATAATAGCAGGCAGAAAGTGTATGGTCACGACACGAAAAAAACAGTAGTCTAATTATGATCCGTGCCTTAAGATTCATAAAAACTACAATAAAGTGGAGTCAATCAATTAGTTCGAAATACGTTGTAAGCATTAATGTTTTTATACCACAAAGCGCTTTAATCACGCTTGTTGTATCGTATCGATTTCTTATGATTTATGGGCATTCGTTCTTGCAATTTGCGACCCGAGATTTCACTCCAATTGGGTATATCGACTTCATAAACCAGGATGATGAGTATTATACGAGCGAGCACCTACTTTTATATATTCTATGTTGTACTGCAATTGTTAAATTCAATCTCTCATCCTGGGCTTGCAGCTCTGCAGTGAACCCATAAGAAAACAACGCGTTTCAATTTGTGTGTCGGAAAAGTAATGAATAAAACTATGTAAATGTTAGATAAATTAAACAAATGTACTTGGTCACGGACCACTGCTGAACACAGGGCATACGACTCTAAAAGTGTAGATTAACAACCGCTCTGAACAAGTAAGTACCTAGGCGTATTAAGTGACCGTGACGTCTAAGTAACTGACAATTTTACAAAACACACATATGCTCTAGTTTGTTTTACTAAACTACTACAAATACTTTTTAAATGTCTTCCTCATCAAAATTCCGTTCGCCAATTAAGTTAAGCAAACAAAATGCATTAGCAACTTAGCACCTCGCGGGCGTTAAGCTAATATGCGTTGTATCATCCAGTCATCACATCACAATGAATGAGCGATGCAAGTGAAATATCAGTTAAATAATTGTCTGTAACGGAGGAATGTGACGTGGCAGCTGGTGCAGCCACCAGCGTTGGTGTCTCCGCCACACAATCAGTTCAGGCGAGTTTCACTCCGAGTATTCGTGCTGTTACTTTTACAACGCGCTGCCGCACACGAACAACGCTCTGTTTCCCTAAGTCTCATTGTTTCTACTTTGCGCACTGTCAAAGGAAAACTTTGACTTTCCACCGTGTCACCATCAAATTACTTAACACATTTTACCCAATTATATGTGATTGTTCAAACTAGTAGTTATAACAATTCTTACTGATTATACCTAGTTCAAAGAAAATAGCATTTATAAACAACATCATATCGTTTTCAAACACAGCATCGTCTAAGTTAAATTAGTCTTAAACGTTAATACCCGATCATTTAGATAGCTATCTATATTTATTGACGTGATAAACCGATTACGAAAGCGCTCGCGGCCCGTTCACACTGGCTGAATAAAACAAAGTATGAAGCAATCACTGGCTAGGGTTCGCACGGAGCGGAGATTTGGAAGTGATTTAAGATAACACTACTCACTAGTCAGTCCCGTTGGCTACAGAGATCGTTTGCTCCTACGATTGCCGGATGGCTCGAGAGCCGAGTCCACACACCGTTACTTTCGCACCAAATCTGCCTACAATACGTTGTTCAGTGTACTTTGATTCGGATAATAAGTTTAAAGTCACGATCCGGTCCGTGAAGCTGTCTACGTAATCTCTCGACTGAATTAGAGGCTTCCTTGTAAGGAGAGATGCATATTTTATATTGAAGTTATCGCTGAGACGAATTGCGGTCACAGTAGATTTATTCTCTAAGGGCGCATATTAGGAGATAATACTGTTATTGTAGTTCCATAACATATAAGTACATTGTTACCTTTGTCAGTACTGAAACGAGCTAGTTAGCTTTAGTAACTGAGAAGACACTTATAGGGCGGGGCGACAAGGCTAAATAAAGTCCAAATGACCAGCTAGGTATAGCAGACCGATTAGAGAGCATAACAGATTGCAAGACTTAATTAAACCGCTAAGCAATAGGTAATAAGAAATGTGGTGATACACTTATATGTACATATATAAGGATGAATAAATGACGGTTGGAGATGAGAATGTTAAGAGGATTATGTGGTTTGTGTGAGATCCAGCGGTAACAGAGACGCTGTACGGAAACCGTCTGACATTGTCTAAGCATGTTATCCGGAGGAATGAGGATCATGTTGTAGAAGACAATATGGCTTCAAATAGTGTTACTTGTGAGATGACTTGAAAAAAAAGTTAGGATGGACAGAAAGACATGATGCACCAACCAAATCATGCGCCGATATTGGGTAGCCCTAGGATTAATTCAAAGCGGAATAACTATTTCGAACCATTATAATTTTTGCTAATCTTGGTGTTAAATATAGGTAATGGAATTAGGTACCAACCAAGCTT
Organism: Helicoverpa armigera; assembly: GCF_030705265.1. NCBI lineage: Eukaryota > Metazoa > Arthropoda > Insecta > Lepidoptera > Noctuidae > Helicoverpa > Helicoverpa armigera. The sequence goes on along the minus strand of NC_087127.1, from coordinate 5,912,926 downwards.
TTAATGGCACAACACCTAGGGACGCAAAGTTAATGTTCGACGTCGACAACTACACAATGACAAAAGTTCTTTTGAAACTTAAAAAGGGACATAAAGGTGCTTTCAACTTGAACTGCACAATAACATAATAAGGGTCTAGACATTCGTGATCACGTTTTCTGTATAAGTATTCAAGTGGGCATTCAGAATGTAAGCGTTACCTCGGCTTTTTCAATCTTAACGACCTAAAAATAAAACGACAAAGAATACCAAATCGGTTAAGTTAGGGCTCCTAGGAGGTGCAAGGCGACTGTCGAACCGGTTTGGCCGGCAGATTCTTTGTTTGGTTATCGCAGAGTCGAAACGTCGCGGCTCGAGGCGAGACGGATATATTGGTGTCTGACTGACGCCGCATCTATCTGTTGCAGAGATAAGAGTACGAGAGCGGATGTGTCTACAGCGAGACTCGGGCAGCTGAGGGCCCCGGCCTGATGGCGAGCGCGGTGCGCGCGCTGCTCGTGACGGCGGCGCTGGCGGCGCTGGCGGGGGCGCAGGCCGCGCGCTTCGGCGACCGCCTCGCGCCGCGCGTGCCCGCCGCCTACTCGCCGCGCAACGCGCCCTCCGCACACCACTACGTCGACAATGAGTACGACGACGTCTACGAACAGGACTACGAGGAACAGAACCTCTCTGTCGAGGAAGAGGAACCGCCTGAACCCGCACCTCCTCTGCGTCGCCCTGCGCGCACTGAAGCTCATCGCCTTGAGATGAGCACCGAATACTTCGTTATACCAGAACGAATTTCATCGCCACCGCCACCTTCTACATCCACAACGGTCACGCCCCAACCGCAGCCGAACTTGACCATTGTACTAGCACCAACACCGCAAATTATGGGTGCACTACGGACAGAATCCTGGGCAGTACCTATATTAGCTCTCGCTTGCGTTAGTATGGTGACTCTCGGTGGGTTCGAAGCATTTGTAATATGGGGAGCGAGTCGCAAGGCTCCGAGCCATCGTCACCTACTGCTTGGACAGACATTACTATTTGGTTTGTTTTCGTGTGCCGCTACGGCTGCCTTGTTTGCAACAACGCCGACTGCGTTCACATGCGGTGCTGTCCGGTTCGGAACGGGCGTCTCGTATGTAATCGTATTCGCATCACTCCTAGTAAAATGTGTTTTTTTGCTTAGTTTGAATGGTGGAGTGTATCTACCGGCAGCGTACCAAGGACTCTTACTGTTTTTCGCTGTAATGATACAAGTAGCTATCGGTGCCCAGTGGCTTGGCGGCTCACCTCCACGAGTGATAAGCGGTGGCGGCCGATGTGACGTGCACATGTCAGATATGTTGCTATCGTTGTGCTACGCGGCGTTCCTGATCGCGGTGGTGTGTGGAGTGGCACTGCGGTCGCGCGGCATCCGCGACAACTACCGCGAGGCGACGCACATCGCGGGCGCAGGTGGCGCCACCGCCGCCGTCTGGGTGTGCTGGGTGGCGGCGGCGCTGGGCGCGCCCGAGCGCCACCGCGACGCGTGCGTGGCCGCGGGGCTGCTCGCGACCTGCGCCGTCGTGTTTGCGCTCATGTTTGCTCCGAAGGGCCGGCGACTGGCGGCGCTAGGCCGCGAAGGCAGATGGGACGCGGACCGCGACGAGGGACTCAGCTCCTTGGGAGCCGGGGGCTCCGGCTACTCGCCCTCGTTCTTCCACTTCAAGCCGGTGAAGTACGGCATGGTGTCGGCCGCGGCGCCGGCACCCGTGCCGCCCGCCGTGCTGGACCGTAAGGAGCCGCCCGCTCAGCCAGCCGGTTAGTTAAGTATCTAAAGTGCGCTACTAGTGAGGACTAGCGCTTCCACGCACTCAGATTGACCGCAGATCGCGACGTTCTTTTCGCAGATCCGTACGGAGGGCTGTTCGCGAACTCGCCGCACCCGCACTCACGCGTCCTGTATACTCCGCCGCACTACACTATGCACCCCCTTATGCTAAACTATCACTACAATTATCCGCCTTATCCTTACCTTCTGCCGCCAGGTAATTACTGTATACCTTCACTGCTTTAAATAAATGCACTCTCCCACGTTATATACTTCTTCTATTCAAAAAATAGAAAATTCGTCCTTATCTCATATTTATAAAAAGGTTTATTAGTATGCTCTGAATTACAATTTCAATCGAATTTATGAATCATAGATTCGCGTATTCTGCATAGTGGAACTGAGGTAAGGCATGGTACTGATTGTATGCTACAATGTGCAGGCGTGATGGTGCGTCCGGAGGAGGGCAACGTGTACACGAGCGTGGAGCCCACCTTCAGCAGCAACCCCAACGTGTACTTCCAGCGCACGGAGCCGTTGCACGTCGGCATGATGTACTGAGCCTCTGACAAACCACAAGTTCCGAAGCGAACACTGGGATTTGCAGCGCGACGCCATTGTCACTTGCCCCGGCAACCTGTGACACTCGACACTGTGTGACGAACAGTGCCAGCTGCTGCATAAACCACTCCTGCACACACTACATAAGTAGCCCCCCAGAGTTCAATAATTTATACTATTAAAATATTCCAAGATTCACACACAATAGTGTCTAATCCTCATGCAGATTACATGGAAAGAATAGATGAGGGAACCGGTAATTAGAGATTGTGCAACAAAATATGTCAAAGCAAATTATTTTCTAGTCAAACAATCAAATTAATGCATAATGAATACAGGACTACTCATTTCAAAACTTGTACGTGTTTTATGCAGCAGTGGCAGCAACCATGTGACACGAACTTTGTGAAGAGATAACATATTTTGAACTTAGTGTGACATGAAAGCTGTTTGTGATTTTAAACTATACTAAACCCACCCTGAAAGATATGAAGAACAGCTGATAGAATAAATTTAGATAACTTACTTCTAAGTTTAGAGAAAAACCATATAATTGTAAGATTTCCTTATGCAAATTTGTAAATAAAACTAAAGACTGTTTTTGGTTATTTTATTATAATTAAATTATAAAATTATTCTATATTTATTCAATGTAAACACATAAATAACTGTACAAAGTTTAGTACACGTACCCCATCAAAACAGAGGCATTGATGCTCAACTTTAGTAACAATCTCACTCACTCACAATGCTGCCACTTTCAGTTCTTAAGACAGAAGTAGGTGTTGTTCATATATTTCTGTTGGCAACACAATTCACTTGCAATACTCTACTTGGTTCCGGTGGAGAGCAGGGCCAGCAGTCCAGAGGCGGCCGTGAGGGAAATAATGTAGTTACTGTGAATAAACTGTTAAGGAAATATTGCAGAAGACTTTGTAAAATAAAATAATAATGGAGCACTGTCTGAAATTGACACAAAATATAAAATGTGAAACAACATTCTGTCAGATATATGCAGCCAAATATTGACCAGACAACAATACTTCACAGATTTACTTGGATATCCCAAATACTTATCTTCCATACGCCTAAATTATTTCTGATACTAGTATAATACAATGTTTCTTTTTTGTAAAAGGTCGTGTTTTGTAAAAGGATACACAGTGGGTGTGAAAGAGCGCAGGAGGTAGAAGCTGCTCAGGATCACGATGGTCAGGAACAGAGCGTTGTTGTAGAAGATTGAGTAGGTGGTGGCCTCGTAGTCAGCCACTTCATTCTTTTTCCATAGAATCCTGGAATTTTAATTAATACTTTGTTTAGTGTTTTTCTTGAATACTTTGAAGTTACATATTTGTAAATAGTTGAATTTTTTGAAAGGAAGATAATATGGCTGTAATGTGCTTCTAACACAGAGACCTGATTACAGGCAAGGGCAAATATTTCAGTGTATTACAAATAGTCCAGTGTAAATTACAAAGATATATCTACATCTATTGTAACTACACAAACAGTAAATGTATCAATAACATATCTCTTAAATATGAATATTCAAATTAACATTCTGTATAATCAACATATGGGACACTAAATCATGGACAATTACAAAATTACTGTCTAATTAGAATACATTAGGTTACTATGTAATTATTATAATTACCTGAATGACAATTAATTACTTGCAGATTAGATATTTAGAATTTAACAAATGAAAGTTGAGAAAATGTCTCATTATGTTACTTTGAAAAATAATAGTAAATATTCAATTGACTATTTGGAAGTACCTATAGATCCTTTGCTTTAAAATCAAAATTCAGTCAGAAACTATAACAGTTAATTAATTACCTGTAAGTGAATGTACAGGATGGCAAAAGTTTTTTATTTGGTGATGTGTTAAACGAAGAAAGTATAAAAATATCAACAACTTAAAGTAGGTTACCTCTCGTCCTTCTCCTTCCTGCTCATCTTCTTATCATCAGCCAGCTTGCGAGCCATCTCGCGAGCGACTGCGTCCTCTCTGCGGACTGCTACGCGGTGCTTCAGCTGGAACTTAGTGTTCCTGTAGGCCAGGGCCAGCAGCCAGGTGCTCGCCGTCGTCACCATCGCGAACCACGCCAGGGACGAGCTCACCTCGAGGGCGTGCACCCTCCAGAACAACCCTGAAACAGCGACACACATCTAACTCGAACCATACTTTCACTTTACCCTAATAACCAAATTATGTATAAAACTATACAATTTCTAAACTAATTATTGTAGTCTATATAGTTCGCTAATACTCACATATGGGAATAGCAGAGACGATGAAAGCATTCCCGTAAAAGAGGGCAGAGGACTTCGTCGAAACATTCCGGCTGAAATCTTGAAGCAACAATTCTTCTTCTTTTGTGAAAGCTTTGTTTGCCTTACCCGACATGATTGTTTATTTAATATTGATCTTAATTTCACTAATACTTAACATGAACTATGCGTATCGAAAATACACAGATAGCCTGATTGTGCCACCGCTTCAGCTGGCTTGTGCGCTGGCGAACGAAAGTCAAACGTCAAATGACATGTAAGCAACGTGTCAGAAATATTGCCACTTTTTCGAAAGTGTGTCAGGGATTGCCATAATGGTTTACTGATTCTCTTTATCAATCGACTTTCTTATAACCATACCTAAATTGCTCAATATTTGATGCAAATCTAATGATAATATACTGATAAATTGTGATCTTTGAATTTTTGCTCCTTACATTTATTTTAAAACATTTTGTAGTTGTTTTATGATATTCCTGAGATTGTCACAATAGTCAATGGTTTTCTTGAGTGGTACATGCATTGCATATTATGTAAACTGATCTCAATTTTACAATTTGTTTATCTTGAAACAGGAAAATACTTACTTAAGAGTTTTTTTAATAAACATTACTAATGTGTTGACTTATTTTTATTATAATCGATCGACTAAGGTAAACTGTGAAGTTCGTTCGTTTCGTTCGTAAATCTTGAAATTATTGCAGAATTAGCTACTGTCACTTTGACTATGGCAACCACAAACAAACCATAAACACACAACACAATTTTAAAAATAAACGTTCCTCAGTGGCGGGCTGATGGCATTTTGTTGGAAACTTGTAGAAATAAATATAAACTGTAAACAAAGTTGAAATAGTATTTCTAGTGCATGGGAATTAACGTGACTTCAAAATGAGTCACTTTGAATTTGCTATACCAGTGCAAAAAGACGAATTATTAGAATCTCACGCAGGACAATATCATGTAGAAGATGTCGTACAACAACGGGTACTTTTATCCAAACTGCAAGGTAAAGGAATCTGTTTATTTATCTGATTATTTTTATATGAATATAAGATAACCAGCGACTATATTTGCAGAGGCCGCACGAGCTTTTAACGCGGAAGGAGTTGAATTCATATTAGAACACTTTGATACTTACTTCTCAATCTTAGTTCATGGTAGCAAACTGGAATGGAATGTTATAAACAAAGGTATTGTATTTAAAAATAATTTAATAAACACTTCTGACAACAGTAAGATATTTATTGAACACAGCACACAAATATTAACTTTCTAAGTTACTTTGCATTTACTTTTTCTTTTTAGGTTTTGAACATATAGTCAGAGCAAGCAAAAGTCTCTGTAACCACATGGATCTTGTATTGCAAGAGCCAGAAATAGACGCAGATGTTAGAGTAAAGAATTTGAATATTCTCAAAATGATGATGTATCTGTTCACTCAGATTATGAAGACTAAAGACACTAAATTGGCTGCCGATGTGAGTAATACTTAACGTTCTTAAATTTATAAATAAATTACAGTCGCTATACTAATTAAACTAAGTATAATCATTGGATATGGAGCCCTGACCTTCACCTGCGCAAAAGTGATTTATTGGTTAATTGCCTTAAGTATACAGTGCGCTATCAAAGCTATCCCCACTCTTCCGCCGAGAGCTCATTATCCGTGCCAATAACTGTAAGTAGCAAGTATACTAAAGTTCCTGTTGGAATTGCTACATTCCCTAATCACAATGCAAATATTAATACCACTGTTTGAATTTCTATTTTGTTTTCAGAACTCTACGAAGCTAACACTTGGTAAAAAAGGCAAGAAAGCAACCGATGACGAAGAGTTCTGTGGTTGGACCGAGTCTGATAAGCAAGCAGCTCTGGTTACACTTAACTTGGTGCTCCAACAACCACTTTCCAAGTTGTGGGACCCTCCATTGGCTGAGGATAACTTTGTATCGTAAGTTTACAATTGAACTCCAATTCTAATTATTTAAATGCTTGTGCACTGTAATAGAACATTCATGGCTGGCTGCTCTCCTTAGAGAGTATTGTGGCCGACGATTGTCTTGGATGCCATTTTTATTACTTGAATTTAAAACTCCTTGTATATTAACAGAATGGTGGCAGAGCCCTGTTACAAAGCATTAGAAGAACAAATAATAAAGAACAAGTCAGTCAGAGAAACTGTATTCCAAGTGCTTGGTGTGCTGATTAAGAAGTACAACCATGGCACCTCCTGCCTTATAAAGCTGGTTCAGGTAAATTATTTTAAGGATAGGTTTAAGACTTTTGTAGGTGGGAGTGTGCCTCATGCTCTGAGTTTCATGAATAATCTGCATCAGAGTCTGAGAGTTACGTAAATAACATAATGTGCATCAGAAAAATGGACTAGTTTCCAAGTTGTCTATTTGATATATTGCTGTTTATTTCAGGTACTACAAATGGTGGAGCATGCAGTATCGCCAATATGTGCTGGAGTTGTACAACTAACCAAAGAATTTGGACTTGGAACATTTGGACCACAAATGGTGACTTATTTATTTTATTCATTTATGTGATAAATACTGGCTGATTCCCTCAGTGTTACCCATTTCAGGGGATAATCGGTTTCCACAACCAACAAAAAGTAGCCTATGTCCTTTTCCCGGCTCTGGACTATCTGTGGACCAAACATTCAGATTGGTTCGTTATTTTTGTCGTGAAGGACCGACTGATCTCTTGCTATCTCTAGCTATTTTCGCGTTTATAATATTGGCAAGTTTTTTCCTTATGTTTGGTTTGCACTTTTCGTAGGTTCGTGAAATAGCAGAAGCATTAGCTTCGTCGGACGATGAGAATGCCGGCGCGGGCGCCGAGCAGGGAGCCGCCAGGAACTGTGGAGCATTCCTCCTTGAGCTCACCAAGGAACTTCCCAAGGAGATGACAAGTGCCATTGCAACTATACAACCGTATTTGGAAAGTGATGAGGTATGTGTTTAACATTTTTTCAGGTTCTAATTTTCTGTATGACAGTGCCTGGATTGTATTATTTTCCCGTACAACAGTGCTTTTTTAGTGGAACATTTTTGTCGCCCGTAGCAAAAAAAAATTTTTTGATCGTTAGTGACTTCCTATACGCGACACCGCCCGTACGAATCTTGCAGAAAATTTGTTAGGATGAAAGGGCTTTTAACATACCCTTCCGATACACGTGAGTTTCGCACGTGGTCACAGTATGGAAATGTATGAGCCCCTCACGCGCCTCATTATTCTGTCTGAAGGGAATCTTTATTCATGGATAGCAACATTTTCAATTGTTTATCTAATTTCAGTCATACACCCTTCGCATCAGCGTGCTTGGTATGATGTGTGAAGTACTAAGCGTGGAGCTGACCGGCGAGGGCCTGACGGATGAGCAGCGCATACAGCGAGACGACTTCTTAGACGACCTGTATGAACACATGCATGATCTGTCGGCATATGTGCGGCATAAGGTATATACTTCATACTAGGAAACATTGCAGATTCTATGCAAACTGTGTAATGTATAAGGTATTGCATACTATACTACATTTAGGGCTTCAATCCCGTATCGAGGGTACTTCGCGTACTAGGATACGGCAAAAAATGTCCTATACATTCATTCCCCCGGGTCTTAGCTATTCCCCCATATATATTTTTTTTTAATTTCAGAGCAAAAGCCAGAGCCGTTCTTGAATTATACGTAGCATAACACGACTACGCGATAAACAATTATTCCATTTTGGCTTCACCTGTTTATAAGTCACTTTGCATGTACCTAATATTTTTATACATTACATTTTTAACAATAACATTGTTATTTCTTTAACCTCATCTTTTCATTGTAACAGGTGCTTCAGTTTTGGTGTCGACTACAAAGAGAGAACTGTGTGCCCGTGAATAGACAACGCACGGTGCTTGAGCGAGCTATTGGTCGACTCAAGGATAAAGCCGCTCTCGTCAGAAAGGCTGCTATTCAACTGCTTAAGGTAAAATACGAAATACAACTAACTTATCAAAAAACGCAGTACATCGATTTAAATATACTGTACTATACTTTTCAACCAACGATTAACGATTCTGTAACTTACCAAAAAAAACTAGATAATTTTCTAATTTACTTGCAATATTTTAGATATTCTTGGAATGCAATCCATTTTCCGCACAACTAAAACTGGAAGTACTTGAAGAACAATTGAAAACTGAGCAAGAAATATTAGATGATTTGCAAAAGAAGCTAAATCCGGGACCAGATCCTGAATTGGTAAAAAAATGGGATAGCATTGAAAATGATGTTGTAAGCGCCATCAAGAAAGGCATGGATGTACTAACACAAGATGAACCTGAATTATCACAGGCGTCTTTAGAAAACTTATATGATGCGATACGTAAGCATTTACATGATAAGAATTACTACAAGGCGTATCTTATTGTGAAGCATACTGAGAGACAATATCCTGATGCCAAGTTGCTGAGATGTGAAATGGAGAAGAGTGATCAGGTAAGAACATTGCTATAGTTCCCGCCAAACTTAAAGGCGGTTTGCAAGTAATGTCCGCGGATTGCGCCTTCACCGCCCACTTATACCAAAAAGTGGATTCTTAGAGTTTCGCGCATTGATCCGCCATTAACTTTGGTACGAACCATACTTTATTTTGTCACTTTCAAATTATAAATTACATGTTTCAGATCGCCTATTTCGTAGCCCTACTCCGCAATATATTCGTAATACCAGAGAGAGGTACCACATCTCTAACACAGCAATGTGAGCAAGAACTCGCTATGTACAAGCGTTTAGAAGAAAAAGAGAACATAGTGGCTTTCTTACAAGAGTCTGTGTATTTCTGTCGCATGGTGTCTGAAGCTGTACCACTTATAAACTCGCTGTTGATGTCTAAACAAGCCGGGGATGTCAGTGAAGCTATAGACTTCTTTACCACGGCCCATCATTTTAATATAGAGTCGGCTAAAGTTGGAGTCGCTAATATGTTGCTGCTTGTTTGGTCGCCGGATCAGGTGAGATTTTTTTTAAAGTATATTTATAAGCTTTTATTTAACTTGCAATGTATATATATATGTTACAGTGGATTCTTTTTAAATATACTACTACATATTTGGATTTTCATCAAAAACCTGATTTACTTTTATCAAGTTAATTATGAAACCTTATGTTATTAAATCTTTTAACCAACAGTAAATATATTGAGTATCGTACAACGCGAAAATATCGTGGCAAGTTCTGACATTACTGGTACAATAAAATATGAGTAGAAAATTAATACCATCACACACAGCATTGTTTAAACTTAACGCTTATGTGTGCGGACTTATTATTTATTACTTGCGCCGATAACTTTACGACGCCGTATGCATGCGCTCCTAATATCCTAAATATCATATCTATGATCTCTATTCTCGTGCACCCAGGATAAGCGCGAGGCAGTAGAGCGCGCATACCGCGAGATGTACCTGGAGTGCGAGAACAAGGCGGAGCGGGCGCGGTGCTTCGCCGTCGCCAAGCAGCTCGTGTCGCTTGTGGCACACGTCGACCGCGGCAGTGCACTCGCGCTCGAACATCTCGTCGATAAGTGGGTGGATAAGGGAGATATCAGTCCAGCTATTATACAGGTAAAACTATGTAATTTTTTGGTAGGCAAATCGAATAATGACCCACTTTGGGTGAAGACGAAGTATCTAACTGAGTACCAGACAGTTTCTATAACCTATCTATAATTTCACCTTATAAAGATCACAAATCTATCATTTTGTCATTGCTAGTGTATAAAACTTAATCTTTGTTCCATCTGTGTTCCAAGGCTTTGATTACTTTTTCCGGCTTTCAAGCTAACAGCCATCCATTCGAGGATCTAAAGCCCCGAATAATAACTTAAAACATAATTTTATAAATATAATTTAAATATACTGTTTGTTTGTCACAGGTCTTTTGGGAGATGTTTTTAAAAAAGATCGACGGTACAACAGATGCGGACAGCTACGCCGCACTAAATCTTCTAGTGATGGTCGCCAAAGCCAAACCTTCTGTAGCCTTAGCTAATCTCGACGTCATACAATCCCACGGACTTACTGCAGATTACAACTCGAGAAACTTGTCCGTGCAACTACTGTTACCATTAGCGAAAAAGACCCAAAGATATCCTGTCGAACATCCAATCTTTACGTCACTGTTCGACAGTTTAATGGAAACTTTCTCCAAGTTGGATAGATTCACGGCATTTGCTGCTAACTCTATAGATCTCATATACGCAATTTGTGATACTCCTGAAATTGTCAGTGCGAAGATTTTAGCAGAAATGTACAAGCAAGTTGAGGATACCATAGTGAAAGATATTGATAGTGAAGAGGAAATTACCCTGCCGACGGAGTTACTAACTCGCTTCGTGTTCGTGTTAGGACAAGTGGCGCTACAGCAGCTCATATATCTTGATATCAATGTGTACAGCGAGCTCAGGAGGAGGAATCAGGTAATTATTAAAACTAGCTGTTCACTATTTCCCACACTCGGCTAAAACTGGTCTATATGCTAATCTGAAATATGTAGTTTAACATGTGTATGAATTTTTTGCATCATAGAGCAACAAACACAAAATTCATCTCTATATATTTTATTTATTTATTTTCTCTATATTTACTTTTAGGTTCGCGAAGAACGTAAAGTCGAAGAGAAACGTAAGAAGAAAGCGGGTGTGTTCGCGACGCCGGGGAAGCGCGGACGAGTGGACGACCTGCGCCGACAGACGCTCATGAACGTCAGCAACGCCAGCGCCTCCTCGCGGCAACAGCGCTCCGCTAGCGTAACTTCCAACAAAGGACCATCGGTATGTTCACAGAAAATCTCCATTCGCCCAATAACTTTAAAAGATAACTTGCTATAAAACTCACCTTATATACTCCCATGTGTGCAACCTCTAAGTACTCCCCGTATCTATTCACCTTTATGTACTACCCCCAAGTACACTTTCATGTAACCTGAATTTAATGACCTTGAACTAAAAACACTTGAGCAGTGTAACGTTCCAAATTTAAAAAACACGCCTGCAATGGATTTAATTTTCATTGTACCTACGTAAATTCGAATAATATAATTTGAGTGAAACAATAATGAAATGAAATAAATATGCCAGGTGAACACGACGATGACGGAGGAGGAGGCAGGCCTGGAGGGCGCGGTGGCGGACGACGCGGACGCGGAGTACGTGCGCGGCGTGTGCGAGCGCGACATTGTCGGCGCGGCCACTGCGCTCGCGCGCTACGTGCCGCTGCTGCGCTGGCTGCTTGCCAACCCTGCTAAGGTCTCGTCGGCTCTGCAGGCCGCCGCCGCTCTTTCATATACCAGGTACCATTGTACTTAACATGAAGGTATGAAAGATGAGCGGAGATGCCATCTCCGCTCAGGAGATGCCGGGATGTCAACTGTGGGCGTGCCCAAAATGCTTAGTTACGATTGACGATAGCGTTCGGGTTCTTTGATACGCCTGTCAAAGATTGATCAAAGAATGTTTTTTTTCGCACCCGCATTTTGGCGACGCTAGTTTCGTTTAGGAATGAATGGTGTAAAAATGTTACACGTGTACCAGAAACCTAATTATCTTTCACCAAATTAAAAATATTATTTTAGGTTCATGCTGGTTTCCAACGCCGTGTGCGAGGAAGGTCTACAGCTGATGGTGACAGTTCTCAAGAAGTCTAAGAATGTGTCGTTAAGGACCAACTTAACTATCGCATTCGCCGACCTCACGTTGCGGTTCCCTAACCTTACACAACCATGGACTCATCATATTTATCATATGTAAGTACCTACCTTTTACCCTATGATATGTAGTTATTCCTATTATCATACATATACTAATTTTATTCCTTTTCAAGTAATCTTAAATTTTGGGATGGAATAATATTTTTATCTGACTTCCGAAAGCGCGTTACAATATGTTATTTAATTTCAGTCTAAGTGACGAAGAGTTAGAAGTACGTCAATGCGCGGTTAAAATGCTGTCGTTCTTAGTTCTACACGAGATGGTGCGAGTGAAGGGACAGATCGCCGACATGGCGCTGTGTTGCGCAGACAAAGACGCCCGCGTCGCTTCCATGACCAAACTGTTCTTCAAAAATCTGTCGCAGAAAGGCAACGCCTTGTATAATGTAATGCCTGACATTATATCGAGGCTAAGCGACCCTGATCTAAATGTACCTGAGGAGCAATACAGAGTTATTATGAAGTAAGTAAATATGTCCACACGCAGGTATATTTAGGAGATATATAGTATTCACTATTCAACAATCCATGTTTTTGTCCCTAGATACATAACATCGCTTATACAAAAAGACCGCCAAATGGAGGCTCTAGTAGAAAAGCTATGCCAAAGATTCAAGCTGTCTACAGAAGAGAGGCAATGGCGAGACCTCGCATACTGCCTGTCACTGTTCACGTACAACGAGAGGTCGCTACGAAAGCTCATAGAGAACCTCGACTGTTACAAAGATAAACTACACTGTTCTGGAGTCATGGAGTCATTCAACACGCTAATGAATAACACGTCGAAAATGGCTCGTAATGAAATTAAGGTAGGTTTGACAATGTCAATAGTTTTTATCTTGTCAAATTTTAATGCTTAACGATCGATGATTTATTTTATTCCAAAACTACATAGTTTAAAACAAAGTCGCTTTTTTTGTCTCTATATCCCTATGTTAAATCTTCGAAACTCCGCAACGGATTTTGAAGCGGTTTTCTTTAATAATAGTGATTGAAGAGGCAGGTTTATATGTATAATAACAGTGAATAAATAGTGAGGAAATACTGTTGTCCCACGCGAAGCCGGGCTTGGTCGCTAGTTACTAATAATATAACTCATGGACAAAAATTTTCAGACTTTAGTGACCGAGTTGGGCGACAAGATAGAAGAATGCTTTGCGGTGCGTGACGGTGAGGAGGGCAACACTGAAGAGAACAGTGAGGGTGGCGCCGCCAGCGGGTCGCCGCCGCTACGCAGCCAGCCCGTCCGCGCCACGCCGCGCCGCAAGCCCGCGCCACGCCGGAACAGGCGACGCTCTTCTTCTAGCCCAGACGAGGTAACAACACTACACGTTTAGTTCACATGAAATTATCTATGGCCCTTTAGATATGCAATATAAATGATCAAGATACCACTTCCTTAGTAGATATTTGTGCAATATACAGCAGAACAAACGAGGGCGGGCGTTGTGTCTTCTCTTAAATTATCGCCAATATGAAAAGCTGAACAAATGTTCTTTGCATTTTTATAAAACTGTCATGTTTGCCCCTTTGCAGAATGAAACACCCAATACCCAAGATACCCCGAGTGTCAGGAAATCGAGTCGGAGAGCTGCGACAAGGAACAATAAAACAGCGAACGTGTCAGATGATTCAGGTAAAATTAAACCTTATCTAAAAAAATACATATCATTTTTGCAAATCTCCTCATTTCTAAACTACAGTGTTCTTTCATTACTACAAGTTTTTACTCCGACTATATTTTTTGCTTACAGATGAAGACTTCCAGAAAAAGGAAGACGATGAAGTATTCAAAAAACCAATAGCAAAGAAAACTACACGTAGAAGAAAATGAAATAAGTTAATCTGTTGATTGAATATAATATTAATTCTCAAAACTTGTTATAATTGAATTGAAATTGAATTACGAAGTCCATCTCCATTTTCCTTTGCAAAATCTTCCTCATGTCGTGTCGAACAAAATATGTGACGTAAAATTAATAGATGTTTTCATACGGATTAACTACTACTCTTTTACTAATGTTCAGATGGCACCCCCAGAAATATCAAAAATTCTTATAAATTATGCTTTTCAGTATAACATGGGTATAAACCGCTAAGAATGTTCGAGAGGGGTTGATTCGAAGCCACCTCTTGTCACGAGCACCAGATTGAGAGTTTTGCGCATTCAGCATACCTATCAAGCACGGTCTTGAAAAAATGCTATAAAAACGCTAGGCAAGATGATCCTAATACGAGATGAAAGTCCTTGGTTTCGAACTATAGTTTTAAAATGTATTGACACTGACATAACGATTGAATGATGACAGCTGTCTGTTTTCTGAAGTTTGCTTGATTTGTTTTGACTTTTGAAAAAGTGCTAAAAATGAAATAATGAATATTCTTGCCGGTACTAAGTTAAGATTGCTTATTGTTGTACTTCAAATTATATTTATGATCCGATCTAGCATAACGATGATAACAACTCACTTTAAATGTCGGGGAGGTTTTTATCCTCGCAGTAATATAGAAAGATTTCCCGTACCCGATGAGAAGGTTGGATGGTCTACTGAATGCAAGGATTATCAACCTCACAATTATACAGCTGCATCTATACATGGACAACCCTGGGCAGATCCTAAAATAGGTGAGAAAAGTTTAATGCAGCTACTAATGTACAGTTTGTTTATTTTTACAGAATTTATTTAAAACTATTTTCATGTTTAGGAGAGCCTGGATTTAATCCAAAATGGAACAGTATGGATGGGAAAGTAAACAGAGTTAGCTACATGGGCCAGTACGTAATAGAAAATGGATATCCACTGAATCCTATAGGAAGGACAGGTATAATTGGGCGAGGGGTTCTAGGGAGATGGGGACCAAATCATGCTGCTGACCCAGTTGTCACTCGGTGGAAGAGGAATGAAAATGGCGAAATTGTAAGGGACAAGACTAGTAATAAGTAGGTAATTCATTCATTCACAAGTTTGTTTATCAGGGGGAATATTTATCTGTTTAATTAACAAGGAATGTCCATTTAAGGCCTATTCTACAATGTGTCATAGTGAAGAGACGCGACACTGGAGAGTGGGCCCTACCAGGAGGTATGGTAGATCCTGGAGAGAAAGTCTCTGCTACAGCAGTCAGAGAATTCCAAGAAGAAGCAATGAACTCTTTAGTTTTAGCTGAAGGTGAGTCAATGCTGAATTGGCTGCTATTGCTGCAGCACACAACAGCTGTTTACCTCATATAGTATTTTTTCTTTATCAGATCAAAAGAAGGCCTGGTTTCGAAGGTTTGAAAAGTTCTTTGAAGAAGGAAATGTGATTTATCAAGGTTACATTGATGATCATCGCAATACAGACAATGCATGGATGGAAAGTGTCGCCTACAGTTTCCATGACAACAGTGGATCCACTGTTGGTGCATTAACATTGCAAGCTGGTGACGACGCTGTTGGAGTGCAGTGGGTGGACATAACTCCTGAAATGACACTGTATGCAAGCCACAAACAAGTTGTTATGGAAGTATTTAAAAAATACTTGGCAAACTTTGACCAATCAAGCTAATATTGTTCCTGCAGCTGAACTTAATATTTTTTGGTTAAGTGGTATTTTGTACAATGGAAATGCATAATTTAACATTCTATTCATAAGGGCAGCAATGAGAAGAAGAGAATAAATAACAAAACAGTTTTTATCAAAAAAACTAATTTTCTTTATTTTCCTTTTTAATAAGCATACAGAAATAATGTGTTGTTTCCCCTTGACACATAATTTGAACATTATCACTCGACCTATTGCACCCCAAGCAACTAAAACTTAAATGCAAACAATATTTACTAAAATTACTATTAACTTGTTTAAGTAAACAACCAGTTCTTATATTTTTTCGTTTGTAAATATTGTGACAAAACTAAATAGCCAATTATTGTCTAAACCCAACATGCATTTTAAACTTATCCCAATATAGTGTGCAGTAGCGCATTTACAATTTACTTAAATTGCAAAAACAATCTGTTGCAATTTAAAAAATGACCAGTTTTTTTTAAACCTCAATGTGAATTACATCATGTTAGAAGTTATCACAAAATATTTTTGTTGATTGATTTTGCTTAAATACCTACATGTATGTGATCTAAAATTAGATCTAAATGTTTGCCTTAAAATCGTTAATTTCAATAACTGATCCAAAAGGGCCCAAATGTTTCTATACCAGTTCATATGGCTATTCTTACAAAACAAAATCATTCCAATGACTAGTTTACATTACTTTCGAAAATCGCGTCGTGCAGATACAATTTATAAATGCAGATAAATGATTTATTACATAGAACCAAAGCGTAAATTACGATCAGCTTTGTAAAGTAAAAAATAGGTGTTTTAACATAGAAATAAACTCGAATGAATATATTTACAGTCTTATACGCCAAATTCAGTCAAGAACTTAGTAAAATTATGATTTGTCTTAGTAATATTAGTAAACTTCTACTAACTAGTGATAAAAACGAAATATAGAATATTTATTTAAGTATGTAGGTAATAATAATTCCTAAGGATTGGTCATCCACTACACCCTATCTAGGAAGTAGCCCGTAGTCCTAACTACTAACAAAACTATCCTAACATAATTGTTAGTACAGTTCGAAACAACATCAAATAACGACTACACTCAGAACATAAACAACAAGAACCCCAGACTTTAAACTCGGTTTAGGCGACCATGTTTATTTATAATAATATATTTCATATTACAAGGTACACACAGAATATTTGATAGTTTTACTACAAAAGATTGTCAAATGCAGTTTTATTGGTCAGTTAAAAATATTTGTGATGGTAACATCCACAGCATACCTAAGTCGTCACAGAATCAATTTTTACAATGTGATAAATTAGCATCGTTTTGCACGAACCTTTATCGGCCTTAAAACGACGCGTTATTAAAAAGTTGGCCAATATATCTCTTATAACTCTTATAAGTTACGTAAAAATTTTGCATTCCCACACTGGAAATTTATTTACATTTTATATATCACAAAATACTTTCATACTTTTATGATAATAAAATTTTGAATACGTTATCTTAAATTTTACATAATATAAAATAGCCAAAAGTCCAAATCTTCAGATTATTATTTCCATTGTCCACAAATATTTATTCGATGCGTCATTCAAGCACATCTTCACATTTAAAACCCATTTCTCGCTATATTCCTTGTGCGCACAAATATTTTTAATTTATTGGATCTCACATTTAGAAATTTAAATTGACATGGTACAATTTCGATAAAACAACTTTTATCAACCACTGACGCCGCCTATCGCAGTATTCTTCAAGAGTTTGTATCCAGAATTGTAACATGTAGGTAAGAGAACATCCTACATTCGATTCATTCTACATATATGTACATGTATATCTCCATATATCCACATATATGTACATGTATATCTCCATATATCCACCATTTTCTGCACAAATACGTAATATTGTCGACTCCAGTCCGTAGAGCTACGTATGTATAAGTTATTTATCACAAGTGTTCACATATCACAGTAGCGCGTGAAATTCGAGGCGGTGCTAGGACGCCATGCCGACGGGTGCAAGAGAGCCGTACGCGCGGTAACAGTTTATGTCGTTCATCAGACGCTGGATATTTTGCGTGAATGTTGGTAAGTCCTGGAAATAATAATGCTGATATAGTTCCGCTCCAGACCCCAACTCCACACACGGATTCATTAAGGTTATTATGAATACAAGGAAAAATATTTAGCGTTAATTCCGCGGGACTATAAATCGAGGCTTGGATGCAGGATGTAGTGTGCATATACACATGCAGCAAAAGTGTCACCCTCCCGCTCTCACGCATAAGCAAATAGACGGCTGCCATGATAGTTTCTGTTGCATAGTCGACTTTTTGACACGTCGAATTAACTTTAATCATTTTTTTTTTGCGTCATAATTTCCACAAAGTAACGCCTGATTCCATAGACTAAATCTTACGCGACCTGGGTAGTTAGTTACAAAAATTATTATTCAAAATTTTAATACATAAAATATTTTAGCATAGGTACTCACAGTATCAGGCGGAAACTGCGCCAACATCTGTTGATGCTGAGGCGCGAGGCCGGGCAGCGAGGCGAGGAAGTGCGGCAGGAAGGCGGCGCGGAAGGCGGGGAAGTCGACCAGCGCCATCGCGTGCACGGCGGCCGTCGCCTCGTCCCGCGCCAGCGCCCGCCACCCGCCCTCCGCCAGCCCCAGCAGCAGCACCGACAGGAACTCGCCCAAGAACTCCGTGCGGAACATCACCTGATCGATACCCAGACAGGAAATCGTCAAATGTCACTTTTATCGACTTCAATTAAAGAGACTGTGATCACATTTATTAGCCTGCCCGTTGATGTCAGCCTTTTTGTAGGACAGATAATTGGATCGACTTTTTGTTGGACGCTCTTATGTACTATTATTTTCTGATCAATTCTGTGTAGGGTGTACGTTGTAATATTACTAAAAGAGTGTTCAATTCTTCTCCTACAAAAATTCGGTCACTAATTATCGGACGTACGCCCACCCTTAAGGCCTATTCAAACCTGAGCGATATTCGCTGCCGCTGTGGGTAGATATACATACCGCGCGGGAGCAGCTCGACTCGACTTCCGCGCGTTATTCTACCCACAAGGATAGCGAAATCCGTTTTGGTCTGAACAGTAATATTACCGCATACCCACAGGGTTTTCTCTGCCGCAGAAGGTAGCGAATACCGTTTAGGTCGAATAGGCCTTTATACATCACATATCTTGTTGGAGATTACTCACCTTATGGTAAAGCTTGCACTTGGTGTTGAGTGTGTCGAGCGTGTCGATGTTGAGCCGCAACAGCTCGATGTCGGGCTGCAGCAGCGCCCGCCCCAGCGCTGACAGCGCGCCGCGCAGCTCGTCTGTGCGCGCGTTGCTTTCTGATTCCTCGCACTTGTTGGGGAAGAAGTAGCGCCAGCGGTGGATCAGCACACTTAATCAAAATTTGACAATGTTTTAACTTTTTTAGTTTGGTTTGTTAAGGACGTGGCGCGCGGCAGCACGTGCAGCACGTGACTAACTAACGCTTGTGTTACCTGGCGAGCAGGCGGTAGGCGGCGCGCGCGAGGTCGGGCGCGGCGAGCGTGGCGCGCGGCAGCACGTGCAGCACGTGACTAACTAACGCTTGTGTTACCTGGCGAGCAGGCGGTAGGCGGCGCGCGCGAGGTCGGGCGCGGCGAGCGTGGCGCGCAGCACGTGCAGCACGTGACTAACTAACGCTTGTGTTACCTGGCGAGCAGGCGGTAGGCGGCGCGCGCGAGGTCGGGCGCGGCGAGCGTGGCGCGCGGCAGCACGTGCAGCACGTGACTAACTAACGCTTGTGTTACCTGGCGAGCAGGCGGTAGGCGGCGCGCGCGAGGTCGGCGCGGCGAGCGTGGCGCGCGGCAGCACGTGCAGCACGTGACTAACTAACGCTTGTGTTACCTGGCGAGCAGGCGGTAGGCGGCGCGCGAGGTCGGCGCGGCGAGCGTGGCGCGGCAGCACGTGCAGCACGTGACTAACTAACGCTTGTGTTACCTGGCGAGCAGGCGGTAGGCGGCGCGCGCGAGGTCGGGCGCGGCGAGCGTGGCGCGCGGCAGCACGTGCAGCACGTGACTAACTAACGCTTGTGTTACCTGGCGAGCAGGCGGTAGGCGGCGCGCGCGAGGTCGGCGCGGCGAGCGTGGCGCGCGGCAGCACGTGCAGCACGTGACTAACTAACGCTTGTGTTACCTGGCGAGCAGGCGGTAGGCGGCGCGCGAGGTCGGCGCGGCGAGCGTGGCGCGCGGCAGCACGTGCAGCACGTGACTAACTAACGCTTGTGTTACCTGGCGAGCAGGCGGTAGGCGGCGCGCGCGAGGTCGGGCGGCGAGCGTGGCGGCGGCAGCACGTGCAGCACGTGACTAACTAACGCTTGTGTTACCTGGCGAGCAGGCGGTAGGCGCGCGCGCGAGGTCGGCGCGGCGAGCGTGGCGCGGCAGCACGTGCAGCACGTGACTAACTAACGCTTGTGTTACCTGGCGAGCAGGCGGTAGGCGGCGCGCGCGAGGTCGGCGCGGCGAGCGTGGCGCGCGGCAGCACGTGCAGCACGTGACTAACTAACGCTTGTGTTACCTGGCGAGCAGGCGGTAGGCGGCGCGCGCGAGGTCGGGCGCGGCGAGCGTGGCGCGCGGCAGCACGTGCAGCACGTGACTAACTAACGCTTGTGTTACCTGGCGAGCAGGCGGTAGGCGGCGCGCGCGAGGTCGGGCGCGGCGAGCGTGGCGCGCGGCAGCACGTGTCGCGCGAGCAGGGTGAGCACGGCGCGGGGCAGCACGGCGCCGCCGCCCGCCTCCACGCCCAGCCGCACGCACTCCACCAGCCGCTCCAGCCCCAGCGACCCGCCGCCCCTGCACACAGTAAACCAATGTAAATCCACACAATGCGAGACGCGGCGGCCCAGGTCGCCGCCAGTACCAGCACACGCAGCATCTGCGACTCGCGCGACTTTTAAATGCAAAACATATAAGCTAACATCGCAATTCTACGCAAAGCCGGCTTCACATTGCAAACACTAGCCCACACAATTTCGAGTATTGAAAAAAAGATTAGATCAACAGTAAATGCTTTAAACAACCAGAACTATAACAATACGCACCTCTGTGCCACTTCTAGGAAGACATCGATGGCGTTGTACGCAAAGTTGCCGAGTTGCGGCAGCAGCGCGGTGAACAGCGCGAGGAAGAAGTCCGTGATCTCCGGCTCGGCTGACGCGAACGTCGGCTCGCATAGCATACGTAACGCCGTCTCGGCTGAACCTTGAATACCTTCTGCTATCGCCTGGTAAATGGGATTATTTATAATGATTGAACATTTTGATAGGCGTAATTTGAGGGTCCGTTCAGATAGACCGGGTCGGAGAGCAGAGCAAATTCTTAACACGTTGAAAATTGAGTACTTAGTATTTGAAGTAAGGTTTATTTTTGCATGCGCACTGCTTTTGTCATTGAGAATGCTCGAATGCGCTCGGTGTGAAATAATAAGAGGAGCCGACCGGCCCCGATCGTGTATTTTTTATTGACGTTTGGATCCATTTGCATGCTCTTTAATGCTCGCGCAGCCGATCCGCTCCGGTCTGTGTGAAAAGAAAAATGCGCGCCGATGCTCTCCGACCCGGTCTATCTGAACGGACCCTGAAACTGCAAGAATAACAAATTGTTTGTTATGTAATAAAACTAGGTCATATGTTGACTTCAAGATCATTTTGTTTTAACATCGATAACTTCGATGTCTTGTCACTTGACAGCAGCAACTTCAGGAGATGAGGAGTGATGTTTCTCAAATTGTATTTGTTGTAATTGGACATCCTATATTTGTGGTACTATACTTGTGGATTTATTATGTAATAATTCACTACCACTATGGCCACCTATAATACATAGGTATATCATTGGTTGGATGTTTAACCTGGATCATTGCACAGAAACACAGTTATAAAGAAGCCACTTACCTTCTTAGCATGCGTAGGCGCGTCAGCGAAGGCGTGCAGCAGCGCGGTGAGCGGCGGCAGCGCCAGCGCGGGGCCCTGCGCCTGCAGCGCGCCGCCCCACGCCGCCAGCAGCGCGCGCGCCGCCCCACCCGCGCCGCCCGCGCCGCCGCGCAGTGCTAGCGACAGCAGCGCCTCGCGCACCACCAGCGACGTCTGCACAGGTACCATCATGACTCAATGTGTACTATCATATCATCATCACACATAATTAAGTCTGCGTCGGGTTGCTTCTGTCTAGTCTGTCCGAAGTTGGCATACTAAGAAATTCACGTCAGACTTTTTATAGGGCATATAATCGGACCGATTCTTTGTAGGATTACTGACTAAGATTTTTCGACCGATTATTTCTAGGTTTTAGTTTTCTCCAACAAACAACTGGTCGCCTATCATCCAAAATGAGCCTATCAGCCTAAATCAAAATATATGGAGACAAAACATTTGACGAGACAGACTAGTTAAGGTCATTTTGACGTCACATATGTACGTAGGTCGTTTTTCCTTTAGTTAGTAGTTATTGGTCCATGATAGAAGATCAAGCTTTAGCTAAGTAAAATAAGCCATATAGTAAATTATCCATATAACGTCCTTTTCTTTTTACACATTGAAATTCCTACCTTCGGCGCGAGGTACTGCAGAGATCTCTGCGCGTGTTCATACAAGTCGCCACACAGCACTACAGGATCGCTGTTGAATTTCACGTTCTTCGCGAGGCTCAACAGAAGATGCGCTGCGGCATGGCATAACAACGGCGGTTCCTAAACAAAACATAAATAATTAATAATTCATGGCAACTGAAAAAGTGATAAGTCCGTCTTTTAGGTAACCTTTTTAACATTAATGACCTATTATATTTTTTATTTTCTTATGCAGAGAAATAACAACGAAGTAGTAACGCATTAGTAGTATGTATTAAGTGTGGGAACAGTAATAAATAAATCAGATCGATCTACAAATGGACGCGTCATTATTTCTCCCTTTACCACAACATCTGAATACAACCCGTTTCAATTTTGTGTTACGTCACTTTTAAGTACAAATACATAAACGTGACGTCGCAAATTCCTACTCCTAACCATTTATGCCTTACATCTTGGTGAAAGTTACATGTTTTTTTTTTTTAATTACAAATAAGGTGTCCTATATTTTTTGACGGACGGACTAAGTTGAATCACTATCATTGACTCTGCCATCAAGCTTATTTGAACCTTATTGCACAGAGAATAGAAGTGAAAACTGACCGGTATCTCGTGCGGCAGTAAGAAGGGTACAGCTGATGAGAACAGTCCCTCCATGGTGTGCACGGGGACGCCGCACTCGTTCGCATAGCAGCACCACGCGCCCATACACGCGAACATTTCTGCGTGCCTGTGTCAATTGTAACATAACAGGGATTATTTCATGATTTTTTTATATTAGAAAGGTTTTTTTCGAGAATATAAAATACAAAATCTATGTTATCATATAATGTCTTATAAAAAGATTAACGCGGGCTACACAAAACCATTACTCATTGTCACGATACAGAGACACGATCAGCCTTAACATTCTAAGTCTAGTAACGCATCGTGTAAAACTATCGTCCGCAAGCACACTTTACAGACAATCTAGCTTGTAAAATAAATAAAACCTATTTTTTTTGTATTATATTCTTATTTCAAAATGCTGTGAGTGGTATACGTACACGTGCACGTGCGCATGCGCGAGATGGTGCGGCGCGGCGCGGTGCGGGCGCGTGAGGGCGGCGCCGCCCAGCGCCGCGCCCACCCGCTCCACCAGCCCCGCGCCCAGCGCCCAGCCCGTCGCGCGACGGCTGCTCTCCGTCTCTACGGGAACATACAGCATTACAATATACTGCCATGTTAGTCTAGTACTGCGAGCACCTGCGAGCAGCGCGGGTGCCAGCCGTCCCAGCACGCGCGTGAGCGTGGCGAGGTCGAGCAGCGCGGCCAGCAGGCACTGCCAGCGCTCTAGCTGTTACACAATATAGTTACCTGCGAGCAGCGCGGGTGCCAGCCGCCCAGCACGCGCGTGAGCGTGGCGAGGTCGAGCAGCGCGGCCAGCAGGCACTGCCAGCGCTCTAGCTGTTACACAATATAGTTACCTGCGAGCAGCGCGGGTGCCAGCCGCCCCAGCACGCGCGTGAGCGTGGCGAGGTCGAGCAGCGCGGCCAGCAGGCACTGCCAGCGCTCTAGCTGTTACACAATATAGTTACCTGCGAGCAGCGCGGGTGCCAGCCGCCCAGCACGCGCGTGAGCGTGGCGAGGTCGAGCAGCGCGGCCAGCAGGCACTGCCAGCGCTCTAGCTGTTACACAATATAGTTACCTGCGAGCAGCGCGGGTGCCAGCCGCCAGCACGCGCGTGAGCGTGGCGAGGTCGAGCAGCGCGGCCAGCAGGCACTGCCAGCGCTCTAGCTGTTACACAATATAGTTACCTGCGAGCAGCGCGGGTGCCAGCCGCCCCAGCACGCGCGTGAGCGTGGCGAGGTCGAGCAGCGCGGCCAGCAGGCACTGCCAGCGCTCTAGCTGTTACACAATATAGTTACCTGCGAGCAGCGCGGGTGCCAGCCGCCCCAGCACGCGCGTGAGCGTGGCGAGGTCGAGCAGCGCGGCCAGCAGGCACTGCCAGCGCTCTAGCTGTTACACAATATAGTTACCTGCGAGCAGCGCGGGTGCCAGCCGCCCCAGCACGCGCGTGAGCGTGGCGAGGTCGAGCAGCGCGGCCAGCAGGCACTGCCAGCGCTCTAGCTGTTACACAATATAGTTACCTGCGAGCAGCGCGGGTGCCAGCCGCCCCAGCACGCGTGAGCGTGGCGAGGTCGAGCAGCGCGGCCAGCAGGCACTGCCAGCGCTCTAGCTGTTACACAATATAGTTACCTGCGAGCAGCGCGGGTGCCAGCCGCCAGCACGCGCGTGAGCGTGGCGAGGTCGAGCAGCGCGGCCAGCAGGCACTGCCAGCGCTCTAGCTGTTACACAATATAGTTACCTGCGAGCAGCGCGGGTGCCAGCCGCCAGCACGCGCGTGAGCGTGGCGAGGTCGAGCAGCGCGGCCAGCAGGCACTGCCAGCGCTCTAGCTGTTACACAATATAGTTACCTGCGAGCAGCGCGGGTGCCAGCCGCCCCAGCACGCGCGTGAGCGTGGCGAGGTCGAGCAGCGCGGCCAGCAGGCACTGCCAGCGCTCTAGCTGTTACACAATATAGTTACCTGCGAGCAGCGCGGGTGCCAGCCGCCCAGCACGCGCGTGAGCGTGGCGAGGTCGAGCAGCGCGGCCAGCAGGCACTGCCAGCGCTCTAGCTGTTACACAATATAGTTACCTGCGAGCAGCGCGGGTGCCAGCCGCCCAGCACGCGCGTGAGCGTGGCGAGGTCGAGCAGCGCGGCCAGCAGGCACTGCCAGCGCTCTAGCTGTTACACAATATAGTTACCTGCGAGCAGCGCGGGTGCCAGCCGCCCAGCACGCGCGTGAGCGTGGCGAGGTCGAGCAGCGCGGCCAGCAGGCACTGCCAGCGCTCTAGCTGTTACACAATATAGTTACCTGCGAGCAGCGCGGGTGCCAGCCGCCCCAGCACGCGCGTGAGCGTGGCGAGGTCGAGCAGCGCGGCCAGCAGGCACTGCCAGCGCTCTAGCTGTTACACAATATAGTTACCTGCGAGCAGCGCGGGTGCCAGCCGCCCCAGCACGCGCGTGAGCGTGGCGAGGTCGAGCAGCGCGGCCAGCAGGCACTGCCAGCGCTCTAGCTGTTACACAATATAGTTACCTGCGAGCAGCGCGGGTGCCAGCCGCCAGCACGCGCGTGAGCGTGGCGAGGTCGAGCAGCGCGGCCAGCAGGCACTGCCAGCGCTCTAGCTGTTACACAATATAGTTACCTGCGAGCAGCGCGGGTGCCAGCCGCCCCAGCACGCGCGTGAGCGTGGCGAGGTCGAGCAGCGCGGCCAGCAGGCACTGCCAGCGCTCTAGCTGTTACACAATATAGTTACCTGCGAGCAGCGCGGGTGCCAGCCGCCCCAGCACGCGCGTGAGCGTGGCGAGGTCGAGCAGCGCGGCCAGCAGGCACTGCCAGCGCTCTAGCTGTTACACAATATAGTTACCTGCGAGCAGCGCGGGTGCCAGCCGCCAGCACGCGCGTGAGCGTGGCGAGGTCGAGCAGCGCGGCCAGCAGGCACTGCCAGCGCTCTAGCTGTTACACAATATAGTTACCTGCGAGCAGCGCGGGTGCCAGCCGCCCAGCACGCGCGTGAGCGTGGCGAGGTCGAGCAGCGCGGCCAGCAGGCACTGCCAGCGCTCTAGCTGTTACACAATATAGTTACCTGCGAGCAGCGCGGGTGCCAGCCGCCCAGCACGCGCGTGAGCGTGGCGAGGTCGAGCAGCGCGGCCAGCAGGCACTGCCAGCGCTCTAGCTGTTACACAATATAGTTACCTGCGAGCAGCGCGGGTGCCAGCCGCCCAGCACGCGCGTGAGCGTGGCGAGGTCGAGCAGCGCGGCCAGCAGGCACTGCCAGCGCTCTAGCTGTTACACAATATAGTTACCTGCGAGCAGCGCGGGTGCCAGCCGCCAGCACGCGCGTGAGCGTGGCGAGGTCGAGCAGCGCGGCCAGCAGGCACTGCCAGCGCTCTAGCTGTTACACAATATAGTTACCTGCGAGCAGCGCGGGTGCCAGCCGCCAGCACGCGCGTGAGCGTGGCGAGGTCGAGCAGCGCGGCCAGCAGGCACTGCCAGCGCTCTAGCTGTTACACAATATAGTTACCTGCGAGCAGCGCGGGTGCCAGCCGCCAGCACGCGCGTGAGCGTGGCGAGGTCGAGCAGCGCGGCCAGCAGGCACCGCCAGCGCTCTAGCTGTTACACAATATAGTTACCTGCGAGCAGCGCGGGTGCCAGCCGCCCAGCACGCGCGTGAGCGTGGCGAGGTCGAGCAGCGCGGCCAGCAGGCACCGCCAGCGCTCTAGCTGTTACACAATATAGTTACCTGCGAGCAGCGCGGGTGCCAGCCGCCAGCACGCGCGTGAGCGTGGCGAGGTCGAGCAGCGCGGCCAGCAGGCACTGCCAGCGCTCTAGCTGTTACACAATATAGTTACCTGCGAGCAGCGCGGGTGCCAGCCGCCCCAGCACGCGCGTGAGCGTGGCGAGGTCGAGCAGCGCGGCCAGCAGGCACTGCCAGCGCTCTAGCTGTTACACAATATAGTTACCTGCGAGCAGCGCGGGTGCCAGCCGCCAGCACGCGCGTGAGCGTGGCGAGGTCGAGCAGCGCGGCCAGCAGGCACTGCCAGCGCTCTAGCTGTTACACAATATAGTTACCTGCGAGCAGCGCGGGTGCCAGCCGCCCCAGCACGCGCGTGAGCGTGGCGAGGTCGAGCAGCGCGGCCAGCAGGCACTGCCAGCGCTCTAGCTGTTACACAATATAGTTACCTGCGAGCAGCGCGGGTGCCAGCCGCCCAGCACGCGCGTGAGCGTGGCGAGGTCGAGCAGCGCGGCCAGCAGGCACTGCCAGCGCTCTAGCTGTTACACAATATAGTTACCTGCGAGCAGCGCGGGTGCCAGCCGCCCCAGCACGCGCGTGAGCGTGGCGAGGTCGAGCAGCGCGGCCAGCAGGCACTGCCAGCGCTCTAGCTGTTACACAATATAGTTACCTGCGAGCAGCGCGGGTGCCAGCCGCCCCAGCACGCGCGTGAGCGTGGCGAGGTCGAGCAGCGCGGCCAGCAGGCACTGCCAGCGCTCTAGCTGTTACACAATATAGTTACCTGCGAGCAGCGCGGGTGCCAGCCGCCCCAGCACGCGCGTGAGCGTGGCGAGGTCGAGCAGCGCGGCCAGCAGGCACCGCCAGCGCTCTAGCTGTTACACAATATAGTTACCTGCGAGCAGCGCGGGTGCCAGCCGCCCAGCACGCGCGTGAGCGTGGCGAGGTCGAGCAGCGCGGCCAGCAGGCACTGCCAGCGCTCTAGCTGTTACACAATATAGTTACCTGCGAGCAGCGCGGGTGCCAGCCGCCCAGCACGCGCGTGAGCGTGGCGAGGTCGAGCAGCGCGGCCAGCAGGCACTGCCAGCGCTCTAGCTGTTACACAATATAGTTACCTGCGAGCAGCGCGGGTGCCAGCCGCCCAGCACGCGCGTGAGCGTGGCGAGGTCGAGCAGCGCGGCCAGCAGGCACTGCCAGCGCTCTAGCTGTTACACAATATAGTTACCTGCGAGCAGCGCGGGTGCCAGCCGCCCCAGCACGCGCGTGAGCGTGGCGAGGTCGAGCAGCGCGGCCAGCAGGCACTGCCAGCGCTCTAGCTGTTACACAATATAGTTACCTGCGAGCAGCGCGGGTGCCAGCCGCCCCAGCACGCGCGTGAGCGTGGCGAGGTCGAGCAGCGCGGCCAGCAGGCACTGCCAGCGCTCTAGCTGTTACACAATATAGTTACCTGCGAGCAGCGCGGGTGCCAGCCGCCCCAGCACGCGCGTGAGCGTGGCGAGGTCGAGCAGCGCGGCCAGCAGGCACTGCCAGCGCTCTAGCTGTTACACAATATAGTTACCTGCGAGCAGCGCGGGTGCCAGCCGCCAGCACGCGCGTGAGCGTGGCGAGGTCGAGCAGCGCGGCCAGCAGGCACTGCCAGCGCTCTAGCTGTTACACAATATAGTTACCTGCGAGCAGCGCGGGTGCCAGCCGCCCCAGCACGCGCGTGAGCGTGGCGAGGTCGAGCAGCGCGGCCAGCAGGCGCTCGCCCTCGCCGCCGCGCGACGCCGCCCGCGCGTGTACGCCCGCCAGGCACTGCCAGCGCTCTAGCTGTAATACCACCACTATTTAGTATAATGCCTACATAAGAATCTCAGATGGTACATAGCTCGCGTAAAACTTTTTGCCCTCACGGAACATTGCGCGAGTTACTGCGCAGAAACCAATTTTACATATCAGCAGTTCGCAGAGGTAGGACACGTGCGAAGATTTACGGAACAACATCGACTATGACGACAACTGTACCATGCGCGCAGCGCTAGAGCTTTTGAGGTATGGGAAAGACGCGTGCGACCAACTTCGGTTCGCGTGTTACTTTTCTACAGCCACATAGGCGATCATAGCTGGGCGCTGTCTGCGTTTGTCTCATTTTCTTCAGGAGATCATATTATGGGGCCATTTTATGGCGATTATATGCCCAAATTAAAATTCATTCTGGGCATTTTACGGTTTAAGAAAATTACGGTCCAACAAAATAACAATATAAGAACAATTTGTCAACATAATTTTTCTATCAGCTGTTACTGTAAAATTAAATTAAAATACTTACCACGGCAGTGAAAACATCGAGCGGCGCTAGTTCCGCCACGCGAGCGATACATTCTATACAATGTTTCAGGAATGTGTGCCATTCGGTCTCTCCCTGATAACAAGAGAATAAAATATTATTCGTTCATTCAACATATTTGTTTCATAATAAAAGAATAATAAACAATTTGTTTCATATACTAACGTCATCGTCACGAACATCATTGTCGAGATGCTGTAACTGAGCCTTATTATGTTGGAACTGTATTTTGTTCAGCACTCCATTCACGAGCGCTTGTAAAGCTTCCCAATATCTGAAAAATATACTACATTTCATAACCAGGAACGAAGAAAATAAACTGATTATTATGGAAATGTTCATACTTAGGTGTATCTTCTGGCTTCAGAATGTCTATAAATTGTATCCATATATCTAAACAGTTTACAAAAATACCACACGTGGGTACCTGAAAACATTATTTGAATTATTAATTTATCATTTTTAGCCGGGTAATTACTTTAATTATATAAATATGCGTATTATTTACCTGGAATGTATATTGGAATAGATATGACAAGAATTCAATGGCGTCAAACTCTGGCTCTGCCTCCAACCTCTTGAAATGCAATGACACAAACAGTTTTAGGAACTCTGCTAACTTGTTAAGGTAACTGAAATACACACAATGAATAATGATCACTACTGAGAATAGGTTCGTTAGTTACATACACAGAAGATACATAATAGCAACATATTCAACACCAAATCAAATATCTACTATTTGCCGGATTAAGTTGGTAACCTTTTTTTACCAACTTCAAATTAGGAAGTTCTCAGTTTCACCTTTGCTGTATGTATGGCCGCGATTATCTCACGTTTGGAAGAACCGATTTTGATGCGGTTTTCACCATAGTATTTTTTCAGACCATAGAGAAGGTTTGAGGTTGAAGTCGGTTTTATTTTGTTGCTGGGGAGTTTGTTCCACCATTTTTTCTTCCCAGCAAAAACACATACGAAGTTGTGAAGGGCGGGCGTTTTGATCTCTTATCAATTTAACCTTAAAGAAGTGCTAATTTTCAGTCTACTTTGAATACATGACTTTTTATCTTTGTAATAAAGTTTTTTATGGAAACAATGTCAAAGTAAAATTCTAAGGTTTTTATTTCATATAGACCTATCACAGGTGCTTAAGAAACGTCAAGCTAATAGCGCGAGAATGTTTTCAGGAATTTTGGGTATATGGCTTTCAGGAATAGTGTGACTTTTAAACAAGAGTGTAGACTAACTCGTGGTGCGCATGCGTGACGGCGTGCGGCGCGTGCGTGAGGTGGCGCAGCAGGCGCAGCGCGCAGTGCTGCAGGCGCAGCGCCGTGGCGGCCGACGACGGCGGCGCGTACCGCCGGTACAGCAGCTCGCACACGCCGCCCAGACCGCACAGCGCCGCCTCCATACTCTGGCAACCACAAACAATCACATCACCATAAAATAAGGCCAGGTTCCAATTAGACGTATGTGGTCGCAGCTAGTAAAGTTTTAGTCCTGAACATATAATTTCATTTCATTGTTTTTTTTTAATTTCGTGTGCGCGCAGATGTGTTATATGTTACCTCAACAGTCAGGGGCCATCTGAAAATCAGTGCTGTGCATTAGCACAGCATATACTGAGATGGAACCCTTGCTACGCTGTATTTTTTTTGTAAATGTATATTTTTTTTGTGTTCATGTATGTGTAGCAAAATAAATGGTTTAAATGGTTTAAACATTCGCATTTAGGAGCGCTACTTTCTGAGGAGATTTGCGTTCATCTCTGCTAGTAAATTTGTTCTCTGTGATGGTATCCAACAGAGACAGGTTATGAGGTTATGAGAGAATGTTACTTTGGTATATAGGGAATAGCTGGTTTTGATATAAAACAATGTAATTGGCATATTATCCCTGACATGACCATTCTGACAGAATATATATACTGAATTGTAATACTTTCTTGGAATATAAGATAAATGTAATAAATAGATTGCTGACTGATAATAAAGAACCTTGCTTTTAGTCTGATGGTCAATGCTTATACCCTGTAAGTTCAGAACTTTACCCACCAGTGGGATACAAAATAAACTACACATTATCAAGAAATATGGCATACCTGTGATTGTGTAGCTATACTGCCCCAATAGAACACTGTTGTCACTAAGGATGGTGGTACATGGGAGGACAGTGGTAGCCATGAGAATAAATGTTGAAGAGTTGTTAGACATTTTACTACTATCTCCATATTTAGAGCTCTGAAACAATAAACAGGGATGTTACAAAATGTTCTTAAAAAAATTAATTCAAATAGAAATGTTAATTCTAATAGAAATTTAGATAGTTATTGTTATGTTACTGATTATATATTAGTTATATCTTTTCTTTCATTTTTTATTTTTATTATATCTTGCTTTCATTTTACATAGTCTATTTATATTTTTTTTGTTCCAACTTTCCCATAACAGGCTTGTTGGAAGAGATTTCTTATGAAATAAGCTATGCCTTTGTATTATTTTTCTTCTTGTCTCTGTTGTATGTATGTTATAACAACATAACAATGAAATAAATAAATGTTATTTACTTATCAGCAGCAGTGACATCGTGTGCATTGGCCAACAGGTCTGGTAGTGCTGAAGTCTGTGGCACACCATGAGTTGGTGATGGCGGTGGATTAGACTGACCCTCCTTCTGGGCATTTTTTTCCAAAATATCTGAAACACATAATGAATGCATTACATACTTAGATACAGGTCTTGCTCATTTGCCAATTTTATTTACATCTGTAAATACCCAACTTGTACTGCAGTTGTGTAGATGCAAAATATGATATTAGTGTACTTTTGTTTCCATATTATATAATATCATCATTCAGTATACCATTATTGTATTTTCAAGTCAGAGCAGTATAACATTCTGTATGTAGACCCTATGTATTAGACATAAGCACGCCCAGTACTAAGTCAATAATTTATTTAATAATGGTATTTCCTTACCACTTAGAGCACTCAAAAGCTGTGGCATGCCCTTGAGCATGAGCCTCTCCAGTTGACTCCTACGAGTGGATGGTAACAGGACACCTGTGTCACGTGCAGCACCAAGCTCTTCACTAGCAGCCTGTGCCAGCACCAAGCCCAGGAGACAACGAGACCCATCACTTCTGATCAACTGCAAAACAATAAAGCTTTAACAAAAACTCTTGTGTGTGTTTCCTATCTGGCTAAAATAGAACTCCTCTAATTACATCTTTAATTTTGAGACAGGGTACATAGAGTGTCAATAATGTGATAGCATTAGATGTCCAATGTTGTGTCAATAAACAGACAAATCTATTAATATCAATTTAGGACACATCAACCTAAATTGCCATAAGCACCTTACCTCAACAATATTACTGAAGAAATCATCATACAAATGAGGCCAATCATAGCGTGCAATGGACACCATGAGTGCAGCTACTTTATTTCTTATAAAATACACCATCACTTCATGTTTGGCCAACAATTCATTCCATAATGTAAGCCTCACTTCAGTCTTCTCATTGTCTGATAGACTGATCCACTGCCGGTTGATTATATTCTAAAACATATCAATACATTTCCTCAACAACTATATTCCAACAAGTTGATTGTTGACGTAGTACATTCTTCAAATAAGGAACCTGAAGTTTCACAAAAGTAAAATAGATACTTTACCTCCAAAGTAGTCAAAGTAAACATCAACACATATTGATTTTGTGATTTTTGTAAGAATAACAAACAATGTTTCCAAGAATCATTTCTATTGGAAAAATTCTCGAGCATATTCTCAATCTCTCTCTTTCTGAAGTTACTTGTTGCTGGTGCAAAGAACTCCGACATCAGCATGTCTAACGAGGCTAGAGCCTCGTCTACTTCATTATCAGCCTGCGAATTAAACACTCAATATAATATCACCAAGCATTAACTGTGGATTACTGGCTATTATTCTAACTAAATTGTGTCCTTTACTCACCATCATTTTTATAAATTATTGTGTTTTTTTACATAATAATTCACACTTAACCTTTTAATGAAAAAAATACACAAGACATTATTTCGATGGAATGATAACTAGAAAGCACAGTATAAAGTTATTAAATGTTTAACACTTGTAATAAACCAAACAGATTAAAATATTATTAAATTAGTGAGAAATTCCTAAAATGACATCCACAAACCACCACAGTTTTACAAAATCTTTGACAGTGACAGCATTGCTTGCTACAGACAATATGACTTTGACAATATGACAAATTCTCTTTCTCAACTTTTTATGTTCCAAAGTCATTTCTTCCGTTCTTGGTTAAATGCCATGGTTATGCCCATTGTTATTCCCCTCTTCGAAATAATTAGCCATACCCATACAATCGTAATGTGGCTTTAGACAACCGAAAATCGAACCCTACTTCTAATCAGCCTGCATTGCCATCATATCCTTAAAGGAGGACTCGGCGTAAGTAAAACTGACTGCAGAATACATATCAGTTAACCAACTTTTTATTTTGCTGTTGACAGTACATACCTACTAGAAAATATTCTTACTCCAAGCAACAAACCAACAATGATTGATTTTGTGAAATAAGACCATTGACTATGACGAAGGATGACATCGAGATAGGATGAACACTGGCAACTCCAGTCTGTCATTTTGCTGTCAATGTCTTGACAATTTTTAGACTGTTTTGTATATTTTTCGCGCGTTTTCATTTCTTGTCACTTGTCACTATCATCGGCTATCGTATTTATTATTCAATTTAAATGTAATATGAGTGATTTGGACTTGTAAGCAGTATATTGTAGGTATGTTAATCGTATTACTAAACTTTGTACGAATATCAAACACCGGAGGGCATCGCATATGAACAATAAATATTTGCTAGCATTGCATCGTGTTTCAATGGTGCATCTTCCTGTTATAACAACAATGCTTTTTTTGTAGTCACAACGAATTTCTATAAGTACGGAACATTGATACGATATTTTTTTCTAATGCATATAATCGTATAGGCAGTCTATATCGTTTTGGTGTCTCACTATTTTTCTTCTTCTGCTAGTTTGAGATAGATTGTAAAATGCGATTATTATAACTATGAGTGAACTACATGTAACTTGGCGTTTGTGTACGTTTTTAATAGGTATATAATAAAGCATGCTAAGTATTTAAGATGACAGTGTTCCTAAATGTTAATATTTTGTATTCCAGATATAAATTAAGATTGGGTTAGGCTTAATATGAATAAAATAACCTCTAAAAGGAGCTGGGCTGATGAGATGGATGAAGCTCAGAGTGAGTATAGCTTGAATACAAAATGCTACAGTACTTTCTACAATAATTTGAAAACTTTAACTGCACAAGAATTTGCAGGATAGAATTAACATTCAAAATGCATAATTAGTATTGATTTATCTTATCCATTTCAGATGAGAAACCTAAAACAGGAAAAGGTGGCAGTCGTGAAAACTCAAACAGCAGAAAGAAGTCAAAACCAAACAATAAGGCTGATACTGACAGTAAACCATGGTTTGTAGTCCTACTATGAAAAATGCATGCAATATAATTTGAAGGAGATAAATAAAAAACTATAAAAACTACTGAATTTTCATTAAAATGTATATTTTTTACAGTCCACCAAAAAAGCCATTAGAACTGGAAACTGATCCCCTAATATTACAAAGACGACAAAAACAAATTGACTATGGAAAAAACACAGTTGGATACCACAATTACATTGGCCAAGTGAAAATGTATGTATAGTTCAAACTTCAAACCATACAGACAGAATTATTGCTGGGGAGTTTGTTCCACCACTTCTTCCCAGCAAAAACACATAGGAAGTGGTGAAGGGCAGGCATTTTGGTCTTTTGTAAATTTGACGTTCAAAAAGTGATGATTTTCAGCCTACTTTGAATAAATGAATTTAGATTTTCACCTTAAATTTTTTTCTACAGTTATTTTTTAAAAATAAATTTCTATATGGTTATTTTTCAGGGATGAGCGCACAAAAGATCATCCAAAAACACCTGATAAGTTTACTAAATACAGCAGGAGGTCATGGGATACTCTAATTAGAATGTGGAGAAAAAAATTACATGAGTATGATCCAAATGCCAATTCAGATAATAATGACGAAGGGGATGATGAAAATCAAGATGCTGGAAATTTTTAAAATAAGTTGCGGACTCAGGAGTGACTTCATATCTATCAATAAAGATTGATGAAAGATAATATTAACAAAACTAGTATAAGCATATATAAATAAGTATTATAGTAGCTATGTACATAGCTTTAAGGTTTACTACATAGGTTTGTTTTGTTTCAATTCAAAAACAAAATTGATCTAGTACTTTGACATTGTTGTTATACATAGGTACTTTATCCTGTGTTCTGATCAAATGTATTTAACCAAAATTACACAGGTCTCCTTGTGCATGTTGAGTAGGTAGCACTCTGCTAGGAATAAGCTAATTGATGATTTACTGTCCAAATCATAATCTTCCATGCCTTCTCTTGACTTGTTTTTCTCTTGAATTACCATATCTTTGTTTCTACAAATAGTCAACTGTGAAATATCCATTTATATATATGATGTTTATGTCATAAAGAAACTATATTATAACTATATAGGCAAAAAAACTGGGTATATGATAAAGAAATGTATACAATAACTATTTCCTATAATTCACAAAACTAGCCAAATGTTTTTATTACTGAAGTCCATTATTATTTTCTCATACTACTATATAAGAGAAGAGAAATAAAACTGATTAATATCATAATAGCCTTTTATTCATTTAATGTAACTTATATTGATACACATTTTGATATTTTATTGACTTAACAAATACTGCGAAAAGATACAACACACTACTTAATATTTAGTTAATGGGTAATTCTATCTTATTGAGGATGTCCCGAGCTTGCTTTACAACTGCACTGTTTTTGCCATCAGCTGCAAGACTTTGCAATTTCTCCAAGTATTCTTCAATATTCTGTTCTGTAGCTCCAGTGGGACCACCTGAAGAAAAGTATGTGTCAGTAAAAACAACTTGTCATCAATAATCTATTGTTTTATCTATTACCTGAATAACAGGTATTGTTTACCTGGAATTGCCACTAACTGTAGTGCTTGTACAAGTGCTGCAACAAGTGTGCGGCGATGAGTCAGAAGGGCGGCCGTGCGTTCTGCTGCAGCTGCAGTTTCAGCGCGAAGTTTCATTGTTGCACCACTAACTTCTTCAGCATGTCTTTGGAGGATTGCATTCTGAAATAAAATAAATTCTTGGTAATAAAAATTCTGGAAAATAATTGTGTTTTATATATTTTTTTGTAAATACCTGCTGTTCATAATCTGAATTAGCTTTCCGCAACTGACGAAGTTCAGATTCCCTCAGCTTGTTATGTTGAAGGAACTGATCAGTAAATATTGGGATGTCAGTATCTCCAGCTGTCAACTCTTCCCCCTTTTAAAAAACAATAAGTAACAAATTAAAGATAAGTATATAAATTGGTGACAAGTATGAGTAATTCCAGATAAGGAGTTTGAGGAAATTAAATGTATTTAATGATGGCAGTGTTAAGAGAAGAATATTTAATAATTTTAATAAACTTCCTAACTCTCAAAGATTAAGAACAATACTTACAGAAGCTGGAGTTATACAAGGTCTGGGACGAGGGGGAGTTGGCTGCCGAGGAATAACTACGGGTGATGCAGCTACAGCATTTGTATTAACAGAAGAATTTTGATCCATTGCCACCTGTGCAGGCCCTGCTACAAAACACTTAATTTGAAATAGGTACTTTAAAATAACCTTAAGAAATACTACTTAACTATTTGTTCATTGCAATGACTTTTTCCTAAACCTTTTATTATACCTGCAGGTAGAGAATTCTCAGGTGGGTTGTGCTTCACTTTCTTTGTCAATATTGTATCCTTTTGTTCCATCTGTTGTCTTCTAAATTCTTTGTATGCATCTGTTTTTTTATATTCTGCCCATTCACGAATGTACCTTTAAATATAAAAAATTATATGCCTTAGCATTTGTTGTTCATCCATGACATAGATATCAGTACTTTCAAAAATAATTGAATCCTTCAGCTTGTTTCTGGGTTTCTTCTCAAGCGATTCAGACAGGTAAATACTTGCATTGTTATCTAGTTAGAAAAACATTGCATTGTTGCGTAGAAATATTAACAAATATAATTGAAAGTAATGAAATAATGTTTATACCTTTCTTTATCTTGATCTGCAGCATCCAAGTAGTGTTTCTTTTCTTCAGCTCCCAGTTTGCTCCACTCACTGGCGAGCTGGCGTGTTAGCTCGGCAAAACCGAGGTCTGGTTGTTCTGCACGCAATTGGTCTCTGCGCTCATTTAAATACCTTACGTAGCCTAAAAAATTGTAAATAATAGGTTAACACAAGTACTAATCACAACCATCTCCTATCTCGATTTATTAATCATATTAATATTACATACCAGTCAAAGGTTGTCGCGGAGCTGTAACATCGCGAGGAACTTTGGGTTTACGTTTCTTAGGTTTTTTCGAATTAGACTTTAGTGTGTCCTTTACAGCTGAAGGAACCGGGGGAGCAGCTAACTCGTTTGCAGTGGCTGCTGCCGGTGCCGCAACATTAACGTTTGAATTTGGCTCTTTGATTATTTCCTCCTCATTATTAAGAGTGCTGGGCGACTCTGTTGGTGCTTCACTTGGTGGAGGTTCAGACTCCATGGTTACACGCAAATCTTAATAGCTAGTTACAATTTTACTTCTGTAGGTGATAATGCATACATTGAATACAATATAAATTATTTAATAATCGGCATCGGACGACAACAACCATAGAAATAAAATACTTGCGACTGTTTGACACATGTAAATTACCTTTGTCTATGGTTTGGTTTTGACATTAATGATGACCATCCACAGGCAAACAAACTAGACAGCATAACATAAGGCGGCTCCCAGACCTACAATACTATTGCTGAAAATTACTGCTCTATCTTCAATATCATAACGCTCGGCTTTTATAGACATGTTTTTAGGGTAGTAATAAAAAAAATGATTATAAAACCACACATTTATTTCCAGTTGTTTTTTATGTATTGCGCAATTTGATGCAAACCTTCTTTGCCCGCATTACCATCAAGATACTCAAGTTCAAGTAGAGTATTATTTTCTTTTTTTACCAATTTCAAAAAGGCATGTACAAGTGGTTGTCTCTTACATACTTGTACAGAGTCAACCAACTGATCATCTACATAACTATCAAATGATATATCTTGACTGCATACACTTTCATCATCTCTGGTTGAAGCTGGTGAATCAGAACCTAAAACTGATTCACTATTCAATTTAGTTTTATGTTCCTCATCTTTTTCTTCATTGGGTTTAGTTATTTTGGCGACAGTTTCTATTCTTCTTTCCAGTCTTCTTTTACGCCTCTGATTTGACCAAGTATTGGTATGTGCAACTATATCTAGTGTAACATTTTTACCACGCTTATCAATCAAGTTATTTGTTATATCTAATTTATCAAGTATCTCTTTTATTTTGTTTAGTGCTATGTCCGTTTTATTGTCACTATTTGGTAATTCGGGCAGCACATAGATTGTTGGTGTATGTTTCTTTCTTGGTTTGTCTCTTGGAGGCACTGTAAAAAATAAAACATAAAAGGTAAAGGCAGAACAATTAAAGGAAGGAATTCACATACTCTCTGGGAGCTCTATCTTTCGGGCAAAAGCTTGTAATTCCATAGATTCACATTATGGCACAAATATAATAATTAAAGAAAACATAGCTTACCCAATTTAATCAAATCGTAATCCTTGAAAGTCCAAGCTAGCCCCCACCTGGTAACTCGACCCTGGCAGAACTCAGTGTGGGTGTGTTTGATTCCCTCAAATTTTAATTGTTGTATTAAAACACTGACATTATATTTATGACCCACCATTGTAGTAAATATGCTGAAAGCAAACATCACAATTTATTTAAGATTATATTTTTTATAAAGGGTCATTGGACTTAATTGATGTAATACATTACTTACTTCATACATTCTTTGTACATTTTGCTCTCTTTAATGAGTTGTCTACAAAATTCCAATTCTCCACCTTCAGTGATTAACTCTTGTGGTGATCCTGTAAAGCCATTCTTTGGAGGTAATCTGTAAAATAAGAACATTATTAACACCAACTATTGAAATATCCTATGAAGTTTTATGTTTATGATAACACAAACCTAGCTGGACTCCTTGATTCATATAATTCTTGTAAAGTACTGTAGAATGGTGGGTTGCACATACAGAAATCAAATTCTTGATTAGGCTTGTCACTAAAAACATGTGATATTATAGACTGCGTTGTGTTCTTCTTCACTGAAATAAATGATTGTTAGTTACTGTTAAAACTTGCAACTTTTCTATAATAACATATTACATATTTTGACTATTCATATGGTGCTCACCATTTTTAGGTACTTACATTGAATGATTTCTTGTAAGTTATTCTTTTGAACATTTTCTTGAGCCTTAGATAAACTTTCAGAATCCTTCTCTGTTGCTAGAAAGTTCCATTTGTTTTTTACTGCAGCTAACAATGGGTAAATGGCACATGCGCCTGTACCTATATATAAAATAAATATATGAAAGTTGTTTATTGGATTTCTTTGTAAGTGCAAAAATATTGAGTTTTTTTTTTTTGGTTTTGATACTTACCTATGTCTATCCCCTTTATATTGTCTCTTCGTTGAATTGATTCAAGTAAGTCTTCAATCCATAGTATGTAATTAAGCCTTAAAGGCAGTGTTGGAACTAATCTATCCTCAGGAATGTCAACGTCTAAATTGAAATCTGATTTCAGAAGACATTTTGTAAGTATTCGCAGTGAATGTGGATCTTTGAAATCAATCGTGATTTTGCCTGTGACATCCTGAAACATTTAATAGTTGTAAGCAAGATTATATAAAATCTAGCCATTTCCTAAACCTTCCTTATGACCTTAAGGAAATACTTGTTGCATGTAACTATCTTTTGAGTTTCAGGTAGCACTCAGAACCTTATAAGCTATCTAAATTTTTATTAGCCATTTTCCCGCGGTTTCACTCGGATTCCTAGGGAAATTTCTGCCATACGTCGTATTAGGGTTTGATTACCACAATGTTCTTTGTCTTACCACTTTGGATATAGCAGAAAATTCTGAAAATAATTTTGTTAACTTTCCAAAATCTGGTGGTGTTTTGTAAATATTACGGGGGTGCATATATTTATTCAGAGCCATCGTTTGTTGACCACGTAAAATCTTTTTCCGTTTCACAACGCAAACTATCAATAACTTGTGCAAAATAATAAAATAATATAGCTTTTAAAAATTGAATCAGAACTTGTGAAGTGAACTGAACTTGTCTTGAAAATCGCAACTTCGCAAGTTTCCATTGGTTTCCATGCCACTTATGCCAGTGACAAACAAACTGTCATCACTGTCAAAGAATTTGATAGTTTGTTGACACCGTTGACACAAAAATACTAAAACGCAATGTGTAGGGTAAACGTAAGGAGAACTTCTATTTGAATTAGTTACAGAGTACATTTTTATATTAGGTGACTAAAAGTTAACCTATCAAAATCGAACGTGGCGAAGGATCTTTTTTTAACAAACATCTTGTACCCTGAAATTCAACTCACACTATAAAAGCGTAGGGTTTGGCATCCAGTGTTGGCAGCACTGCTGATTTGTAGAACTGAGAACTATTGTCTATGGTGTGTATCTCTGTTTCACTTCCTTTCCATTGACGTCGTTTCTTTCTCTGTGTCATCGACGTGCGCGTTTGTTCTCAAGGATCAAGGGGAAATACAAATAAGTTTGAAATTAAAGAGCAATCAATTTAACAACAGTGTCCAAGATGGTTGACCAAATTGAAATGGCTTTAGATGATATTATAAAAGCAAACAAGAAAGCACCTAGAGGTGGAGGTGCTGGACGTAAATTCAATGCTACCAGAAAACCTGGAGGCGGCCGTGGAGGTGCTGGTGCTGGTGCTGGATTTAGAAATGGCCGCACGGGAGGCGTTTTGCGCGGAAGAAATCGTGGCGGTATATCTAAATCAACAAATTACACAAGGGTAAATAATACTTAGCAAGTTATACAAACAAATTGCAAATGGCGGACAAACGTGGTGAAATGACGCATCTTGTAAATGTAACTTAACGCGCAAATAAAATGTTTGGACGATATAGTTGCAATGACGACTATTTTCATTTTGGCCATTTTGTATGTAGCAGTTAAAACCTGCTGTAACATATTTTCGCTCTTGTCAAAAGATCATGATGGTCTTATTTTGGCATCGAGACAACACTCCTCCAATGTAACTCGCGTTTGTCAGATTTCTTTGGTGCAATTCTACGTTTATATTGGAATGTACCCCTTTCTGCAATATAACTGCAGCTTGGCATCGAAAGCTAAAAAACGAAATGCAACTACAAACAGCACGCTCCTGGTGACCTGTTTCTGGGATTCCCGACAATCAACTTCATTTCTCACTGCTATTGTGGATGTGCCAGTAAAGTTAGTGAGATTAAGTCACCGTGTTTTCTTCGCCATGGAATCGAGTGAACAATCTGCTCTGGTGTTTACTTGTGACTGATTTATTTGCAAGATGCAGTATAAAATCAACGCGAGTGTGTGCCAGCCAGTGCAATAACCAAAGAACTGTTATTAAAATGTGGGACAATATAATTCAAAATGTCATGTTTTGGGAAAACTACATTTTAATTTGTTTATTAACTCAACATTGTTTTGTAATTTAATTGTATCACTGTAAAATTGTTATATTGTTACTGAAATGTAGAAGAGTATGTAACTAATATGTATGCCGCACTATTACACTCGGGTGTAATCATGTTCAATCAGGCATAGAGCTGCCACTCGGCAAGCTCTTTGAAGGA
Organism: Helicoverpa armigera; assembly: GCF_030705265.1. NCBI lineage: Eukaryota > Metazoa > Arthropoda > Insecta > Lepidoptera > Noctuidae > Helicoverpa > Helicoverpa armigera. Next base: position 5,870,725 of record NC_087127.1, on the reverse strand, counting down.
CCACCTATTTCAGGGCGATGTTAACAGCGCATGGAAACATGACATGTTCAATGACTTTGGTGAAAGGAAGCTTCAGAGAAATGCCATGCCAGCTATCACGACTGGTCCTACCAAGTTGTTAGTATCTAATCTGGATTTTGGAGTCTCCGATTCAGATATTCAGGAGCTGTTTTCTGAATTTGGCATTCTGAAGAGTGCAGCTGTACATTATGATAGATCTGGAAGATCTTTAGGTAAGCCTATGACTGTAACTTATATATTTTGAACAGTTTACTGTAGCAAGTTTAGAGATTTTTATGTGCTTATGATGTCATTTTTTTTAGGTACTGCGGACGTGGTGTTTGACAGAAGAGCTGATGCTTTGAAAGCAATGAAGCAATACAATGGGGTGCCATTAGATGGAAGAGCAATGAATATACAATTAGCGACATCTGAAATCAGTAGCTTTAGGACTGAAGATAGAGGAGGGCGCATTGGAGGAGGAAACAGCGGCGGCAGTGGACCAGTTCGACGAAACATTAGTAGAGGTACTATTCATATCTGAAACTATGACTCCCATTTAACATGCCAGACCATACTGTAGTTATGCAGGATAAGTTCGGTTGTTATAAAGTAATTAATTAATATAAACACATCCAAAAAGAAATATTCATTAAAATCAAAAACCCTTTGATGGTAAAAAAAGATATATTTGCATATAAATATGTTACCCCAACAGGTGGAGCAAGCAGAAATCAGGGAGGCGGCGGGTCACGCGGCAACACTCGCCGCGGCGGACGCGGTGGCACTGGGGCAGGCCGCGGCAAGCGTCCTGTGCCCACCGCCGAACAGTTGGATGCTGAACTAGATGCCTATGTTAAAGAAATTAAGTGAAAGTTCGCAGCAAGTGTTGTGCATGAGACACTCTATTATAAGTTTAGATTAATACAAAGAGACTCAATATTGACAGTGGATATTTTATGACTTGATACCTTAGCTGTGGTAACACAAAAAATAGCACATGCTAAAATAAATTGTGGTTTTGATTCAATGTTATGATTTAATAAACATACGATTTTGGTACATATTCAGAAAATGTTCATTTTCCCTTTTTTTCATTGTACTCCTCTGATGCATTTCCAGATGTTCATTAAGACAATTTGTGTATACTGGTTATGTTTGTCGTAGATATTTATTATGTACAAAAAGATATAAAGATTTATATGAGCAAAGCTGAAACCAACACATACTCAAACACTTGTTGAATTGAAAGATGTTACAAGAATGCTTTTTGTGATATAATAAGCACAATATATTCTGCCATTGAAGTGATGTTGCAGAGTTCAGTATAGTATTTCAATACGTACTAATATTATAAATGCGAAAGTAACTCACGTCTAAACCACTGAACTGATTTTAATAAAATTTGGTACAGAAATAGAGTTGACCTTGAGAAAGCAGGATAGTTTTTATCCCGGACTCATGGAAACGCGATATAGCCGAACTACGCAGGCGAAGCCGCAGATGATGGAAGCAGCTAGTACCTAGGTATTTCCATAAAAGTAAACTGATTAATATAAAATATGAGTACAAGATAGTGTGCTTGTCAAATTGCAAAAGATTCAAGATCGTTAAATAAAACGATATAAAATATATCGAATAACGTTCAGGATTCAGGAGAAAAGGTACTTATAGTCTGTTTTTTAATCTCGTAGACTAAATTGACACTTGCAAAATGTCAAACTTTCTAATAATTTTACTAGCTCTGTGGTGCAGTGTTGTACTTACGATACCGGTTCGTTGAATCGTAACTTTTTACAATAAGTCATCCTGAAATAATGGGCTTATCCTTGATGATTACGCATGGCTTTGCGTGGTCAGATATCCCTGGCAGTTTGTAGCACGTCGTACAGTCAACTTCAGGTCAGTGGTAACAGTTTTATAGGAAAATCGTACTTATTACTATTGAGTTAAGGTGCATGACAGTTACCACTGATGTGCGGTCTACCGTACAGCCATGTGTACGTACGTGAATTTTAAATAGAAAACTTTGAATGAATATTAAATTCGTCTATTATAGATAAAAAGTTACGATTCAACGAACCGGTATCGTAAGTACAACACTGCACCACAGAGCTAGCAAAATTATTAGAAAGTTTGACATTTTGCAAGTGTCAATTTAGTCTACGAGATTAAAAAACAGACTATAATGGAGATTTTCTTTTTGCGATTTTTTAGTTCCCAAAACAATGATAGATGGCGTTGTACCTACCTAACGTGACTGGGCCTTTGCCAAAATGGAAAAACTTAGCGCCGAACCTTTTAAGTAACTTGGTTCAAGTAAGGGTGTTACCACACCAATCATTCGATGGTAGAATGGATAAGTCGACGTCGATCGATAGTTTCTACTAGACCAATCGATGTTGATCGATGCCATCGACCGGCAAACGATCGATTGGTTAGCCGACCGGTCGACTATCGATCGATTGGTGTGGTATCACCCTAAGCCAGATTTATAGACAAATTGTTTTCAAATCTTTTGGGACATTCGGATAATCTTACTTCTTTTCTCCTTTGTTTTAATTTTTTGTGTCGTTATGCGATCCCAAATTTATACGTCGTTGATATAATCGAAGTGAATATGATATGAGTTGACGCTCAACCCTCCTTTCTACGACGATGATCTAGGTATCAGCTAAAAAAAGAGTAAAAATTAAATCCCCCATTGCAACATACGATTCACGTTCGACTGAGATCCAATCCCGACTCGATTACGATTACGACTATAATGAATCATTTTGTCTACAAATGATTAACTATTGCAATATGATTGTAGAACAAACTACCGTACTAAAGACTAAAATCACCAAAATAGCTGACCAATCGCAAACTAATCGAATGTCGTTAGAATACGATTGGTCTTATAATAGTGCGGGGCGAGATGTATGGTATGGCACACCGAATCCCGCAGTGTCGCACGTGATTTTGAATGGGCGTGACATGTGTGTTTGAAAATGGATCTCGATGAGAGCCGCCGTGCGTGAATCTACAAAACGCAACTACGCGCGTGAGTGCGCAAAAAATCCGCACGATGATGCAGATCAGGACTCCCGCAGGAACGCGCGTAGGTGCGTCGACACGCAATATGCAGAATGACGTGGGGCAGTGTGAAGATCGCCTTATAGAAATCCATAGAGTCAACACTAATGTTTTTGACACTTGTTTTTTTTCCACTGGCAACATCTACACAGTTTGAAAATAAATAAAAATATTGGGGGACTGTGTATGGGTCTATACTCGGGTATTTTTACAAATTTACTTTTATACTTTCCAGTTGATTCTCGTTATCTATTTGCTAACCAAAATTATATTGGACTGCCACAGGGACTATAAGTGTAACGAGTGCACAGTGCGAGTTATTATTCCCTTCTTGTCGACGGTTGACGTTTGGCAAGGTTCATGTGAATTTGCAATCAGCATTCGCCAAACAATAATAAATAGTGCCAGTTTCTAAGTAAAGGCTCAAAATGAATCTTTCTGGTAAATAAACTATACTTACTTTATCTTGATTTTTGGCAATATGTCATAATTTGGTATTACTTGCTAGTTTCATATTTAGATTATGTATTTGTATAATCGGCATTTAACCTCAAACGAGGTTTATTGTATTATACGCTACTTTCCTCCAGTTTCGATTCTCACGATCATCTCTGATTTTGATATAAGTTTCTTCTTCCAACTACATTGAACTTGTAACCTCAGTGTCCACCTTTCTTTTGAGTATGCCACCATTGTTTTGAATACTATTTTGTGGCAGATCCTTCCGATGAAGACACCAGTAGTGATGAGAGCACTGTGTTACCTGCTAAACGCACAAGAACTGACACTTATGGAGCATCGTCTACAACGTCTCATGGCTCAGGTGAGTTATACCAAGCACTTTCCAAACATAACATTTAACATCTTTTAACTTATCTTGGACTTAAACCAAATGTAGTTTCTATAATTATACTTATGTTCCACATGTGGCTTATACATATAGACAAGTAAATATGTATGTATACACAAAGGCTCTTTCAGAGTTTGCATCAACCATGCAATGATCTTAAACTTGCTATTTATGTCTAGATTACTGATCACTCTTTAAAAATAAACTGATTCTTTCTGGAGTTCCCTTTTAGCAGATGCAGTTTTATATAAGAATGGTAAATGTTACATTGTTGAGTTATTTTAATAAAACACATATTTAAACAGCATTGCAAGAATCTGATAAGGAAAGCCCAGACACACCCATTGCTGACGGTTATGGAAGTGATTTCCAGCAGCCAGGGAAAGTTTTACAAAGTTATGGAGACAGAAGCCCAGAAGAGAATATTAGGTTAAGTAGAAGTAGCTTAAGTGAAAATTGTTCTTCACCAAATGATCAATATGATGACTATCGCCCTGTATTTGATGAACCAGAAGATGGGGAAGGTTCTGGACGCCCAGGGTTTCAGGATTCAGGGGATACATTCTATAATAAGAATCCTGAACAAATCAAAAATCTCGAGGAAGCTTACAGTGGAGAATATTCAGAAAAATCAAAAAGGATGATGATGAACATGGGCTACAAGCCAGGAAAAGGTCTAGGTAAATTTGAGCATGGTAGAGTAGAACCCGTAGAGGCATCAGCTCAAAAAGGTCGTAGAGGATTGGGAGCGAAACCATCTGCCGTTGGAGCTTTGCCCCAAGATATCAAGGAAATGGCTGAAGAACCAAAACCACAAGCACGAGAAGAAGTAGTAAGTAAAACTATACTAGCATGGTTTTTTATTTATTTGTGCGAGGACCATATTTGTAAAGCCTCACAGTGATGATAAGACTCCTTCGATGTTATCACTTCCTCGCTGCCTACTGGGACTTGTTCAAAGTAAATGAATACTATGTTTATGTAGCTTCATAAGTATTGTTTAAATTCATCATTTTATTTTTTAGTTATGGCTTGATCGAGCACCGGATGAACCGCTATCTGGAGATATTTTGGAACAATGGTTACGAAGAGGCCCAAAAAAATTAACAATCGATGATGAAACAGAATTTGTAGATCCAGATATATTAAAAGGCGTATTAAATTCGAAGGTATTTCAAATTATGTAGTGCACACCATCCATACCATTGACTGGAGTGATGAGAAATAGTACAGCAATTTTTATTGTGTTTATTTTTTGCAGACAATTTTTGATAGTTTAGATGATGAAGACTTACGCCATGCACGATCTCGTAGTAATCCCTACGAAACAATTGGCGCAGTAATATTTTTGAATAGAGCCGCCGTGAAAATGGCCAATATTGACGCTGTATTTGACTTCAATTTTACAAAGCCAAAGAAACAAAATGGAGAAAATGCAATAGATAGGAAAGAAATATTATATTTTGCGGACGTATGTGCAGGGCCAGGTGGATTTTCAGAATATGTGCTATATCGCAAGGGCTGGAGGGCAAAAGGTAATTAAAGTAACAACTTACGAAACTATTGGAGTTTCTTTACACCTGTAAAAACCATCACATGAAATAAATGTCATTTGGTACATGAAACAAATGTATTAAATATACTAAATTGACTGCTATTATTGTAGGTTTCGGGTTTACTTTGAAAGGTTCAAACGATTTTAAACTATCGGACTTCTACGCTGGATCGCCTGAAACCTTCAACCCATACTATGGTGTGAAGAATGATGGAAACATATTTGACCCTGCAAATCTTGCATCTCTAAAGGAACATGTACTGAAACAAACAGATGATACAGGAGTACATTTTCTTATGGCTGATGGTGTGAGTATATCTTGGAAAAATTAAGAGCGCAAAATAAATTTTAGCAAAAACATGGTTATTTTTAATGGTTACTTAACTTTCAGGGTTTCTCTGTGGAAGGTCAAGAAAATATACAAGAAATATTGTCGAAACAGCTGTACCTATGTCAATGTCTCGCTGCTTTGATGCTTGTTAGGACTGGAGGACATTTTGTCGTAAAACTTTTCGATGTCTTCACTCTTTTTAGTGTTGGCTTAATTTACATCATGTACAGATGTTTTGATAAAGGTAAACATTATACTTTAGCAACACAGCTTTCACCATTCCTTTTGTTAAAAAAATGGACGGGTTTTAAAGTCGGCATATGAGGGCGGAGCTAGTAACGTTCTTTGACCCCCAAATGCCCGAACTTTGACGCGGTACTTTCTCAAGAGATTTTGCGTTTTTACATCCAAGCTAGTAATTTTGTTCTCCATGTTAAAGTCCGGGTAATAATAAGAAGTATAAGAAATTATGGATTTTAGTATCAAATCTTTATTAAAGGTTTTCTTGGTTTTTCAGTATGTATTCACAAACCTGTAACTTCAAGACCAGCTAATTCCGAGCGATATCTCATATGTTTTTGGAAGCGATTGGGTACTGAGCCAGCTGAACAGCATCTAGCCTATGTGAACTCCCTACTATGGAGTAATGCGGAACGAAACGGTGATGTCACACAACTCGTACCTTTAAGTGTCCTCAAGGAAGATAAAAACTTTTTTGAATATGTGTATAAAAGCAATTGCCTGTAGGTATCACACGATTATATTTTTTTGCTTAAATCAGCATGTCGATCCTGCCTTGATATTCAAATATAGTTTTGATTGTGGCTTCTTGATGCAGTTGTGTATAAAAACGCTATTTCGCTTTTCCCTTCCTAAATAAAAAATAAAACAACGAGTACTATTATTTAACGAATAAATAATCTGTGTACTTGTGATGTGATTTTCAGACTTGGCGAAAGACAAATTCAAAATTTACTGAAAATAGCTAGGTATAGCAAAGACAAAAACTTGAAAGATGGTTCTACACAAGCAGAAATGAAAGAACAATGTTTAGCGTTATGGAAAGTGAGTTAGAAAAAAATTTGATTCATTAAAACTGTTTATTTAAATTCTTCATTCTATTAATATTTTTAAATTTTTTAATGTGTTTTTCAGTTGCCGGATTCAGTGAGAACACAACCGGATCGTAGAGGCCATGACGACACATTATCCGCCATCAGATCACTTATAAAGAAGCCAGCGGCAGACTCACACAGCTTATACTCCTTCAAATCAAATGTGTTAAATAAACCACCTGACTACTTGGAAAACCCAGCCGATCTAAAAACTTATTTTAAAAATGTCTACGACTGGAATTTCATGTTTTTAAGTAGTGGGAAGAACAGTCCCGATTTAAGAATATTTATAGGTAAAGCTATTTTGTAATAACTGAACTAAAAACGAAAAATTGTGGGTAGCAATATTTTCCAATTGAAGTTAATTTCTGTATACTACTAAAATTGAATGTTATTGTGTGTAATATTAATTCCATTTTGTTTTAGGCTGTGGCGGAAAGCAAGTTTTTCAGTTGGAATCAAATTCATGGAGGAATGTTATTGATTTACACCTGACTTTGCCTGCTAAAACACTTTTGTATGGAGAGGTGTGTATTCTTAAATATAAGAAGTAGCAAAAAATAATACCGACTAATAGCTCTTTTGCCTCATCGATATTAATTAAACTGCAATTCGTGAAATCAAATAATATTGCTGCCATCTTCTTATAGAAAAATATTGGAAAAATATTACGTATTTTTTACTCTAAAAACAAAATAAATATTTACTAATAAAATAGTTAAGTACATATCGTAAATATATGTACTAAGTAGTGACGAAACGCAAAATTCTAACACTTTGTAACTTCGTTGTTATTTGTTTGTGGGAGAAGAGAAAAACTGCGTGTCCTTTATCTTAGGGTTATCTAAAAGACGCTAGCGCCGACGACGATAGTTGTGCTATTCACAACTTATTTACAAGAAATTTCTTGTTTCAGGTTGTAAAAGAATATCGTGGACAGGGTAACAATCAAATTTACAGCAAGTCGCTGCACATCATAGACGCCTTGATGTTGGGCGGAGTAGACATCTCTGGCGATACCTTGAGCGAAAGGTTAGTTCCATTACAGGTCCCTTATTCAATGGTATATTTAAAATTGACAAGTAAATGTGGAGCTATAGAGTAGATAGATATACAATACGTTTTGTTTCAGAATAAACCAATGCAATTTGTTTTGTACAGCACTAAATAAACCATTTGATAATCAAGCTCTTCCTATAAGAACAAAGAGGTTGTACAATATGGACCAGTTCGAGTCAGCCGTCAATAATTTGGAATATCGCGGCATGAAACGAGTGAAGAGAGCGGTCACCATCAATACACCAGATAGGATAAACAGAAATGATATGTTCTATGTAGTCGGATCTGTACTATTCCTGAAAGAAGTCAAAGGTAATATTATTACTTAGCTGTGATTCGATCAGAAACCGTTATAATACTCGAGACTCGCATGGGTACATGTTACTGACTACATACTTAATGAAATTATTATTTTTACAGATCCTTGGATTGCTGTAATATCAAAGACGAGCGGAAAAAAATATTTTTTCAGCGTAGGCCGCGATGGGAAGCACAACAGCGAATACAATATTCCTTCAGACGCCAAGATGGATATGATAAGTGCTTACACGCGGCGAGTCATGTGGCCCTGGGAACCATCAGCCAGTGCTATATTTGACAGCCAAACAACAGAACACGTAACGCGAGCTGACATGGAAGCATATGTATCCAGTGCTGTTAATAAATAACAGTTCTAAATCCGTATTACAGAACAATCAAGCTCAAGCACTAATCTGTTCATGCCTCTAAGCACATTCAATCGACAGAAACAACAAATATCATGCAGTGCTCGAATCTTGATTCTGGTTTTGTATTACGGATTTAAGCCAGTACTTACGAAATGTAAATAAAAAGAAAATCAATTACAATTCGGTGAAATTAGGTCAAATATACCCTAACAAATAAAAATAAATAAATATTTTTGTTACCTAGGTACTTAGGCCAGCAGGTCAACCTACACGAACCTGTAAAATTTTACCAATTGAAAATTTACCTTCCACTATGGTGATAAGGTTGAAAATCTATTGGCGAAATTTGACAAATCGTGGTAGGTTCATGTGCTGTCGTCTGTACGTACAAGAGAGAAAAGATAAAATCCTTCGACTACTATATAATTATAGACATGTTTCAAATGTAATATAACATTTACGTACATAATTGTTATGTAAGTATGTAGCGTAATTATTAAAGTTTATTGATTGAATGAAACTATGCTTTTATTTTTTTAAATCATACTCCAACAATCGACAAAGGACCCGCGGCACCGGGGTATCTTCTGGGGGTGTCACAGTTATTGGAGTGGCATCTAACGAGAATGAAGAAAATATGGTTCTAAATTCTTGGTCTCGTAAAACTTACAAAACAACTGTTGCTGATGATGATGTCCTATCTAGCTGATTATCGGCCATGGCGGGCAATGCGGCTCTTCACATGTAAGGTGATTAGCCAACTGCGCAGGACTTATTTTAGTGCACAAGATCTTGCAGACATAGGAGCACTCACTATTCATTTACTCATAGCTCTGTAGGACGGCAATCCGACACGAACGGAGAGAGATCAAACCAACATTTATCATTTACGTGCCCTCCGATCATAGATATAATATTACTAAACAAGATTGCGCACGCTCAAAATATATATTTACGAAAATGAACTCTATACTAACGCAATAAGGTACTAAATTGGTTGCATAATACACAGAGGCAAATCCGAGCCGAGAGGGATAGTTCGAACGGAGGCTACTTGTCTCTTTCTAACACCTTGCCAGCATAAAAAAATGTTGTGATCAAAAGTTTTGTCTTCCCAAAAAACAATTGAATCACTTATATTTTTATCTTATTTTTACAATTGTAAGTCAACAAATTAATAACAATCGCATTAATTTATTCGTATTTATTATTAAAACATAAACAACATAAATTTTTATTTTGCTTTTTTTTATTTTCTAGCGGTAACCCTGAACATTATTGGCGCGTAATCAGCATTTAAAATTTTGTTTATATTTTTTTGTATCAAATCAATTTAAGTGAAAAAGTGTTGCGTTTCTACTTGCAAAAGTGAATCCTATGGTAGTTGCAATATATCGTTCCTCAGGTTAGCTAATAATAACATTTTCGTAAACCAAACAACTAGGGTGCCCATGAATTCTTGTAACGAGTCAAAATATGGGTGATGGATTTTAAAACTGTTGTACTATTGTTATAGCTTCCCAAAAAATGAAGAAAGGCGACATAAATGGCTCCGCAGTCTATATATGAAGTAGAAATACAAAAAAAACAGTCTTCACTTCGAATCTTCCTGCTTTTATACTGCTAATTTCCGCTAATTATTAAAAGCCTTTATTAGTATCTTAAGGTCACAAACTGCGTAAGTTAAAACTTCAATACTAATCTGTGTTTAATAATCTTAGCTAATTCGGATTTGTCTCACATAGCTTAATCTCATAGTCACCCTATTAGAAAGGGACAGACAGCCTCCGTACTAACTGTTTCACTCGGCTCGTTTTTTGGGTCTATATGCGCAGTCCTGTTTACTAATATTATGTCTATGCCTCCGATGCACCGGTCCATCAATCACCAACTTTTTCCGTCTCCGGCTCCGGGCTGCTTTATGTAAGTTTCTAAAACCCATAAAGCAAACTTACAGCAGCCACGCCATGCGACAGCTAGACTACAGAAAACAGATTGCTATCCATGCTTAAAGTCTGAAATTCCTTGATGTAGCTTTTAGGGTAGCACATGTTATTAACCTGTGGTTTCGAGTCCAGACAGACTATACAAAAATCGTTTTCGCGGGTTTTTAAATTGTTTGACACTTGACGTTGACAGACAAACAAGACATTTCGACAAAAGGAAATGTACCTGTGGGTGGTTTGAATTTTGAATAGTAATATTTTATTCAATTGTGTAGAAGTTATTATATTTCATAATGACTGTGAGTGAAGCCAGCAAAAACTTACCATGGTAAGTAAAATAATATGTCTGTAGTTGTCGACCTCTCTAGTATTTCCATTTCATTCACTGCAGATTCAATTGCATTTTCACGTTTCAGGGTCGAAAAATATCGTCCTTCAAAGTTAGAAGAGTTAATTTCCCACGACGATATAATTAAAACAAGTGAGTAATTTCAATCAATGCTATCTAAACATTTAGTAGGTTATATTTGAAAGTTTACTAATGTTTTGTTTACATTTCAGTAAACCAGTTTATGAAGGAAAACCAACTACCTCACCTGTTATTTTATGGCCCTCCTGGAACTGGTAAAACATCAACAATATTGGCTTGTGCGAAGCAAATGTACACACCACAACAGTTCAATTCTATGGTAAGAATTTTAACCTTGTAAATTCTATATGTTTAAAGAATCATTGGATTTAAGTCAGTTTATTTAAATTAGTAATAAGTACCTAACCTTTTTCTGTGTTCCACAGGTCCTAGAATTAAATGCATCTGATGATAGAGGTATAGGCATTGTCCGGGGTCAGATTCTCAGCTTTGCATCAACAAGAACCATATTCAAAGCTGGCCCCAAGCTCATTATATTAGATGAAGCCGATGCTATGACTAATGATGCACAAAATGCCCTTAGGAGAAGTAAGTATTATTATTATGAATTTATTGAATGAAACCAGTCAGATGTAGTTTTGTTGAATAGTAGGTAGTCACATTTTCCTCTGAATTATGTAATCATCCCATCCACGTGTGTGTAGCCCACATCTATGAAGCCCATTCATACATCACATTCTTCAAATCGGCGCAGTAGTTCCTGAGAGTAGCGCGTTTAAACTGACAAATTCTTCAGTTTTGTAATTTTTGTGTAGATTGATGGTAATCACTGGAAGCCCACCCCAACATAGTTGGGAAAAAGGCTCAGAGGACTTAACAATTGCTTTAGTATTCCATTACTTTACACCCTTTTTATTTTATTCCCATATAAAAGAAACCTGTTTCACTAGTGTTAGTATTTATTTCTTAAATTTAAATGTGTTGACCACAAGTCTAACAAATATTATTATGTTACTGTTGTTTTTTTTTAGATCGTTTTAAAATCGATGAACTAAATATTTTCATTAAAAGTGTTGAATCATTAAAAAAATTAAATTATTAATTCCAAGTCTAAGGCATGTAGTGTAAAACATTTTGAAGAATTGAAAACTTCCCTCTTTCTGGGAAGTCTATTAAAAATTTCAAGGAAATAAAATCAATACAATACTTCAATGAACCAACTTGCACCTGGATTCTAACAGAAGGGGGTTATTTTTAGTAATTTTACTGTTTGGGTAATTCAAGTTGCCATGGTTATTTAATTGCAAACAAATACTATGCTTGAACCATGATTAATTTATCGGCAAAAAAATATTTATACAAGAAGTTGATAGTGAATTTGCCGAATTTACGGCAAAAGTGACGTTTTAATCCGGAATAGCAAAAAGTTTTACGTAAAATTCGACTTTAAATGAGTTTTCAAATGTCAAATTCTTTACGATGTACTACAGTGAAGATGACGTTGAGCCTAAGACGGTTCAGATCGCCGTCATTGGTGAACCTAAAACTGGAAAGGTAAGTGATATTATGCTCTATGATAAATAATTCTGTAGTGGACTAACATCGTTACTGCCATTAGCATTCAACTGGTTTATGACCATAACCATTGTTAACAGAATTATTTATTTTGATTCTGTCATGCAAAATTGAGCTTTAAAGTTGAAAAAAAAGATAATAGGCTTGAATTAAATAAAGGAGGTCCTGCAACCGTTGCATCATATAGAAGCAAATATAACTGACTACTTTCTGTCAGAATTAAATAAAGGAGGTTCAGACCTGCAACCAATGCATCATCAAGCAGCAAATATCTATAACTGACTATCTTCTGCCAGCGGTTTCACTCGCTTCCCGAGGAAACTACTTCCCTCACCCGGATAAGAAGTAGCCTATATTTTATTCTGATAAACAAGCAATATTACTGCCAAGTTTCATCAAAATCCATCCAGTAGTTTTTGCTTGAAAGAATAACAAACATACTCATATCCTCACAAACTTTCGCATATAATATTAGAAGGATGCTTCTAGAGCTGTCTCTGCCACCGGTACCTGGGCGGGACCAGCCTGGCGCCGTCAGGCGGGACGCAGGGCGCCGAGGTGATGGCGGGGCAGTGCGTGGGGCTGCGGCCCGCGGTGCCGCTGCAGCTGTGTGACGTCGCCGGCAACGCGCTGCAGACGCACATGCTCGCTAACTATTTGTATGCTTCTGATGTGAGTGGGAATCTGTATTGACGTGCTTTATGTGGTGTCTTAAGAATGTTAGTTAAGTGAAAGAGTTGTATAGCTATGATTGATAGATCTACCCTCTAAAAATACAACCATTGGTGATAGTTGTCTCTCGGGATCTATTTATTTGGTATTTGCTTGAAATGTCCATTGCGTGACTTATATACTTTGTTTCAGATAATTTTGTTTGTGTATGACCTCACAAACTTACAAAGTTTCGAGAAGTTAAAGGAATGGATTAGAAAAGTTAAGGAAATATTCGAAAATGAAATGAAGAAGCCGCTCATGGCTTTGTTCGGAAATAAATCGGATTTAGAACACCAGAGGGCAGTGCGACTGTCCTGCGTACAAAAATTTGCGTCTGAACATTTGCTGGAAAATTTCAAGGGATCTGCACGGACTGGTGATATGGTAAATAAAGTATTTGATGTTAGATATGACCGTTGCCGTGATTTGAATGACTGGAAACGTACTACCAGACTTTAAGAAAGACTTGTTTCCTTCATTTTTGTCTGAAAGAGTAACATACATAACCACATACTTAGCAAGTCTGCCTGCCTCATTGTGACTAGAGGAGATGTCGTGACAGACAATCTCCTAAGAAAGTAGCAAAGTAAATTGCCAGATGTCCACACAAACAACCCGAATGCCTCGTTAGACCACTCGTAACTGATAGTTTTGGTTAACCTAGTTTTGGTTTGGTTCTGGTTAGAAGAAGGCGCCTGATCTACCCGCACCCGCATTAAGGCATCTCTGCACAACTTTCCTTACTACAGGCTGCCTAAAATCACCTTTAAAACTTTTAGGTAAGCCACGCGTTCACAAGCCTGGTAGCGCGCGCGTTGGGTCTGAAGGTGCATCGCTTACCGCCTACTGTCGTCGACGGCAGGTCTCCCGCACCCAAAGAACTGGAACTAAACGGCCACGCTCATTCCGAACCTATGCAGCCACTCATAATGAATAGAAAAGCTCTCAGAAGGGTTCAGAGGAAAGCGTCATCGACAATATGTAACATGCAATAATAAAATATTTGGTTTAATAATCGGTTTTTTATTTATCACAAACTGTTTCACTCTCATTCAACATTAAAAGGGCGTATTAAGGTAATATAAGTCCTTATATAAGGGCGTATTAAGGTAATGTAAGGTACTTTTCCTCAACAATAAAATGTAATTTGAATATATGGGATATTCAGTGAACATTGACAACTTGTTTCAGTAATAGAAAAGTACACAGAAAACGTGCGGTTCTGCATAATATGCAACTACCTGGGGAAGATAATACCGGCGCTGCAGTCCAGATGTACTCGCTTCCGTTTTGCTCCGCTGCAGCAGAGCCAGATCGTCCCGCGGCTCAAGGAAGTTGCTGATGCCGAAGGGTACGTGTATTTTGCTATCACTTATTTACTTATATAGGTACTTATTTGTTAACTAGAGCTTCGCGTTTGTATCTCTCATGTTATATTTTGTAGTTAATGTAGTTATTATATTCATTATCACTACATTCCTAAATATTTCTTCAATGACCGTTTACCCATTTGAATTTTTACCTATTTCTGATTATCACACACTCTAATAGCTATAATTTTCAAAAGACGTTCTTGTCTGGATTACTCTCTCCAAAATATTGTCTCTACTCGACCAGTAGCCATTGACAAGTATATAGTTATCGGCACGAATCTTGAGCTCTGACCTACATCTGCGCAGAAGTGATTTACTAGCAAAGAACCAATCCTGACGACGGCTATGACGCGATGCACTGCGGGCCAATCACCGCTTTAGCCCGCCCCCGCGTCTCACAAAAGGGACCCAATAAATTACTTCTGCGCAGGTGAAGGTCAGAGCTCAAGATTCGTGCCGATAACTATATGTATTACGCTACAGGTAGTACTCGTAATGATACTCAAAGACGTAAAGCAAACAAAGTTCATAAAGTTAACAGCAATGTATATGATCCTTTATATTTCAGCGTAAAAATATCAGAAGATGGTGTGAAAGCCCTCCTGGCTCTATCTGGAGGTGACATGCGTAAAGTCCTGAACACACTGCAGAGCACGTGGCTAGCGTACCGTGACGTCACGGAGGACAATGTGTACACGTGTGTGGGACACCCGCTGCGTTCAGATATCAATAACATACTCAACTGGCTCCTCAATGAGAATGACTTCGCTGTCTGCTTTAAAAGTATCCTTTTTGAAAGATTTTATGTATTGGAATTTGAACATCCTTGGCAGTCGTTACGGGTAGTCAGAAGCCAGTAAGTCTGACACCAGTCTTACCAAGGGGTATCTGGTTGCCCGAGTAACTGGGTTGAGGAGGTCAGATAGGCAGTTGTTTCTTGTAAAACACTGGTACTCAGCTGAATCCGGTCAGACATGAGTATAAGTTAAGTCTTTTTGTATGAATTTACTTGGATAACCGTGTGCTGGAATCTAGTGTTGTCATATGAAAAAAGGATTAGTATCTAACCAGGCTGGATCAATAGCCAGGATTGTCTGTTTGGCCCAACCTCTTCTTTTGTTATATAAGTGACTTATACATATTTAAGCTATGTGGTTGTAATATTTTTAAATTGTACATTTCCTGAACATATTTGCTCAGACATCCAAGATTTGAAACTTCTCAAAGGATTAGCGCTTGGTGATATTTTGACTGAAATTCATACGATCATACAAAGAGGTATGTATGCTTTCAACACTCATCAACTGAGCTCTTGTTCTTAATTTTCAAAATTGAAGATGCTCTAATCTAGTAATTGGTTAAAATATAAATATTTTCGCCTAAAATTAGTATTTTCTATATAAAGTTTTTATTTACAGTGAAACTGCCCCCTGAGGTATTGATAACACTTCTCATCAAGATGTCTGATGCTGAAGCGCGGCTGGCGTCGGGCTGCAGCGAACGCATCGAGCTCGCCGCGCTCATCGCTGCCTTCCAAGTGGCGAGGGATCAAGTCAAAATTGACACCACAGACACTTAGTTTAATAAGGAGTTGAGAACATAAGTGTGTGATTGAGGAATAACCACCGTACTCAGAGACGTTTAATGGTTACTTAAGTCACTCCTTAGTGACGGATTATCAAAGAAATCCTTCACTAAGGAACGGCTTAAGTAACCGTTAAATATCTCTGAGTACGGGGGTAAATCTCTTGTTCAATAAGTGTTATAAATTGAGTATGCTGGTCAAATCATTGTGAATGAAAAATAAAATAAAAAAGTGTAATCAATAAATTAGTTTTTATTTAACCTAAACATCTAATCTTATCACTACTTTATATTTACAACTTATATCTAAATTAAATATAATATGATCTTTTTGTAAGAGATCGTTGCTTTTTGGGGTTGAGCACTATTTGATTATGTATGAATTTATTTCCTGATTTGCTAAGGATTGAGTATACTTTTTTCTTAACATATTTTAATAAATGCAGAACTTATTCTTAATTCCAACTTGAAGGTGGGGCAGATCGCGCCGTACTTTAACGTTCATTAAACAAAACACGCTCGTAGAGCTTTCTATAGTATCTATGTGATGCTAAATAAGCAAGTTACAGTCATACCTAGATAATGCAGCTGAAAATGCCTACTTAAGAGATTCTTAATTGTTTCTTTTTAATTATTATCTCAGTACGGGTTTATTCTTACTTATAAATATTAAATATTTCTAATACTATAGCTTTAGGTACCTACAGCATTTATCGAGAGTTGTGAACACGTGGTATATCCCTGTATTAGATAGTATTAATGAGTATTCCGATTGTACAGTTGTATCAGTCAACGTTTGTATATCGAACACAGGCTTTTAATAGCTTCTTTATCCGAAGATGTTAGAGACAATACTGTTGAACGAGTTGGTGAGTGATGCGAAGATACCGGGCGAGGCGGGCGGAGAGAGTGGGCGCGGCGGTAACGCCACCGGCCGGTAGTAAGGCCCGCCGTCTATGCGCTGAAACATTACATAGTTGTACTTCCAATACTCAGATAAATAAATACAGATACCAACACCATACATAAAAATAATAAAATTTTGTAGCATGCAGTAGGTACATGTATGTCAGCATGTATTCGGATGACCAATAAAAGGTACATTTTATTGGCCAATTTACTCACCTTCACCAAATCGCAGATGTTGTATCAACCATAACCAAACTAAAAAAGAACTTAAGTAAAAACACAGAAAGGATTCAGTTATGTACAATTTATAATTGTGATCTACAAATTAGGTATGCATTTGCATTTGTACTTACAGTATTGGAACAATTCTACACAAGCATGCATTTTATAATACAGAACACTCCACTATAAAAATAAGAGCATTATTTTGATTACAAGATATTTAAACGCCATTTGCACAGCAGCGCGTATTTCATGCCACCATTACCTACATATACCCAAAAGTTTTCTCACCGAAAGATACATAAGTGTACCTATGTATTTAATCCTATATAAGTACCTGTTAAGTACATGAGTCGTGGTAAGCGTTGTTGTGCAAACCGCGTTAGTCTACAAAATAACATTTAAGCAATATTGTCATATTTATAAGGTAAATGTTTGAGATCAGTCTTCGGGGAACACGATAGCACCATCTGATTGGAAGACGGAGGTAGCTGTGGTGGGTAGGAGGGTACGCTTCGGCTTCGTGACCGGCTGAGCACCTGCTGCCTTCGGAATGTAACCCTAAGGAGTCACAAAAACTATCTGTAACCATACTCCCAAAGTGCAACTACTATGTACAAGCTAGAGGTATTTATTTACAGATCAATCAAATAACAAGTGAGCGGTAGTGTTGGTATATTTACAGCAGGCAGTTGTTAAGTGAAACGGGTAGGTTCTGACAAAACTGGTGCTGAGATCAGGCGCAGAGTCCACGCTACCACTCAAGTTCGGCGGAAAATTGTGGAACTATTTATTTTTGCCCATAATTACTAAGCATAGGGCGTAGACACTAGGGCCGCCGTGGACTCTGCGCCACGACTTAATATCATACTTTTTAGTTTTACGGCTAAAGCCCGAAATACATAAGGGAGAACATAATTATGTACACCTTGTTCTAACCGAAGATAGGAGGATAGCGTTAAACGTAGGTGTAGCCTCACTGCGGGCTTTAGCCGTAACGTATATACAATGGGTCAAGTTATGTCACATAAATATAGGGGGTTCAGAATAGTTAACTTGTATTTTCGGCAGGAAAATTAGACATTATTTTATTTAAATAAACTGTGGAAACTTACCTTCGCGGAATGTAAAGTAACGTTCAATAGCGTTGGATGGCTATCTATGACAATGAACTCAACTTCTTGGGGCAAATAACCCTCTGCTGAAACCTGGGAGAGAAAGCACACATATTATTTAGTTTATGTTATATACATAGAAATAAAAAAATACAAACATCCGAATTGAGAAACTCCTCCGTTTTGGAAAGTGGTTTAAAATAGCATTCATTCAAAAGGTTGAGAATCGCTTGTGAGACAAATGGGAACATCTTGGATTGGACCAATTGTATTGTCACCAATAAGCTTAAGTGGTAGAATTTTCATTAGGTACATTAAATTGAAAGTATGTAATTTTGTGTACCTATGTGTCGACCTGCCAAATGTATTACTGATAGGTGTACATAATCTCCAAAAGATGAAATAAACTGATAACATTGTTCAAAATGATCTCAGCGATGTTTTTACGTGCATGTGAAGCTATGATGCTTGTTTTGTAATATTGTGAAAAAATAAGGTCGCAAAGTGAACTGGGTTTGTACCTTTAGAATTGTATTATAACAGCTTACACAGTTAACATGTTTTTTTTTAATTTGTCAGTATGTATGAAAAATAATTGTTTTGTTTTATCGCGTAGGGACATTAAAAAACATGCATTGATTTGTCATCATGAATTCACAGAACATGTTTAGGTTTATCAGTTTTTCCGATGTAGACAAGCACTTAACACACTTGACCTTGTATAAGAACAAGAGAGAGACATTCTGAAGTGGGTAGTTGATATAATATTATGTGACCTAACGGAAGCTTACGAAGACCTTTTTTATAACTTGTTTCAAATGTTGACGAGATCTTACGTAAGTAAAAAACGTGTGTAATTTCTAAATTTAAATATGTATAAGGCCTTACGTCAATCCTGTAGGTCCCGGGAAGCAGTATACGCCAGAACTCTCCGTATTTGGTGGTGTGGTATGTGACGTCACGGCCCTTCACTTTGACGCTGGCGCGCTCCACAGGGTTGCCGTTCTCGTCCATCACGAAGCCATGAGCACCGCGGTGAGCTTCAGCCAAGTATTTTATAAGCGACTGAAAATCAAAAATATAATTAGTACCTAAATGACGACCTCGATGGCGCAATGGTCACCATGCCGGAGTGCCGAACCTGAGATCCCGGGTTCGATTCCCGGTTCGATCGACATTCGTGTGATGAGCATGCTTGTTGGCCGTGGTCTAGGTGTATGTATTATGTAATTTATTAGTTGTATGCCGACCGTGTGTGAAAAGATGTCCCGACATTATTATACAAAAGAATAGTACCTATTATTATAATATTAAAAAAAACATGAAGGAAATTATCTTATTTATTCTTCCAATACCCCTTCTTGTCTTAAAGTACTCAGGTAGATAATACAGACCTATCAAAAAACAAAAACATTGTGTTCATGGAAATGATGCGCAATATTAATCCGCACTTATACCAGGTGATAGGAAATTAAAAACATTGTTATCATATCGAGTGATTGAAAAACAATCATACAATGGGGGAAGTACTTGTGTCACATACGTGATCACTCAGCCATCCAAGTCACTGACATGTACCTTTGTATTACTTGAGTCTTTAAGTTGCCCTTGATTAGAATCTTAATTAAATTTTCTCCTTATATGTATGTTTAATTTAAAGTTTATTTCATTATTCTAGCATGCAGCATTTCCTTTCCACACATTTTCCTTCCCGATCTCTTTCGGGGTCTATCTTGTTTTCGTTGTCGTTGTCGGTTTTGTGGTAAGTAGAGTACGCGTCATGGAAAAATGACTCATAAAAGTGGAGGGCGTGTGTTTTCACGAAACTAAAGTTCCATTAAAATGTTGCCTTTTCGGCTCACACCAGCGGAAAATTTTGTCCAGGTTTGTGACGACGAATGCTTCGCCTAATTCACAGCCCTTAAAAATGTTGGTCTTTGGTATTGGTTAGCGTGCACCAACTAGTTTAAACTGTCTAGTTTTAATTTTTTTCAGCATCTTCGACCTGCATTTTATCCACCAGCTTTGCCCATAACTACATAGTAAATTCTAATTGCGTAAACTCTAGCTAGGTTCATTGCACGAACAGATTGGATCTGTGGGAATTTCACTTAAGTGTACTTAGATAAAATAGAGTACCCATACAATCTTATCTTTATCAGTATTCTAGATTGATATCCTTTTAACTTTTTAGTTCAACATATCTGAAGTCAGTCATATCTTGTTTGTTTACATACTGAAGCGCACGTCTCTCGGTTTTACCACATCATGTTTGTCCGTTGCGCATATTTAATATCTATTTTTATTGTAAGCTACGTAAATTGTGAAACGAGGACTGCTATAGCTCGCCTTGTGTCCCAGAATGTAAACGGGAGCATCGAGTTCACGGAGACAACTGCTGGGCTTCGAGTTACTGGGAGTATCATTGGCCTGCCCGCCGGTAACTACGGGTTCCATGTGCACGAGTTGGGTGACACGACCACTTGCGATGCGTCAGGTTCGCACTTCAACCCTGACGGCAATACTCACGGAGGCAGAGATCACACAGTGCGCCATGTCGGCGACCTCGGAAATGTCCTGTTTGTTGGAACTGGCGTTGGAGTGGCTAATGTAGATTTTGTGGACGATGTTATCGCACTTCGAGGGCGCAACAGTATTTTGGGCCGTACCTTGGTACTCCACGAGCAAGAAGATGATCTAGGCCTGGGTAACAGTGATAATTCTCTGACCACTGGAAACGCGGGGTCTCGAGTAGCGTGTGGTGTTATTGGAATCAAATCTCCCGGTGAGCCTTGGAATTCGGCAACCACTGTGTCTCCGTCCGTGCTTTTGTTTTTATTAGCATTATCATTTGTTTTTCGTACCTAATATGTGATTGTACTAAGTGATGTTATTGTTTGTATGGCACAGAATAATATACCGCGAGTAGATTTTTCGCTTTCTTGGGCGTCTTAGCGATATAAGATATAGAATAAACAAAAATATTTGTAAGGTGTTTTAATTTTTTACCTATTTAATTATGAATACGCTTACCTTACACTATACATCCCACTTGTTTTAAGTTAAGTATCTATGTGATTTTTGACATTTAATATTTATTTAAATAGGGTTTAATGTTATTTTGTTACCTGTTTATTATCTTGCCAATACTTGGCTAGTTCATGCGCCGGGGGGTACTTGCAGCAGGATATCTCTAACGTGATCTCCATACATCCGTGCCACAGGTAGTTGTAGTCTTGCATACCACCTAAAACATGTTATTATTATGAACCAATCAGTTTGTTAAGCACAGGGTCGTTTCCACTCATTTAAACCAAAGAATTTTGTGTCTGGAGCAGCATGCGTAATTTGATAATGGTGAATATCTGTTAAAGTCTCGTGATGCGATGAGTCGGGGTTTTTAAAATGATAGATACAATCTCAATCTGTTCTCATCATCAACTTATGACTCATCGCTGTTACGTTTTAGAATTATAATGCAACCTTACTCATGTTTTCCATGAAACGTCAAAATGTCACTATTATTTACTAGTGCTAGGTGGAGACATAAATTGACTGGGTATACCTGTGAGAGGGTACCAAGCCGCCCCATTAGTGATGCCCTTCTCGAATCTAGGCGAGCCTGACTTGCAAGAGACGCCGCGGGACATCTTGGCGTGGTTGTTGGAGTACACCAGCGACAGGTGACGGAACACGTCATCATCAGGCGCTATCGACGGAGTGTGCGCGTAGCTCTGGAACACTGCGTTCAGGCCACATGTTGGGGGAAAACAAACAATATTAAATTCCCTGACTTTTAAATAAGCAGGTAAAATTAACGTGGTACCTCACCGGAGCAGAGTACTGATGATCTGCATATTCCTGATTTGCGTGTAAACGAAAATAAATATTGTTAAACTCAGCCCTTATTTGGTGTTGTCGCAAATTATGTATTTTCCTCGTATGTCACGTCCTCAATTAGTGGAATGCTTAACATTTTAGGGAAAATAATGAATACAGGTAATCAATGTGCAATGAATAACTGTCTTTGTAGGTTCGGAGACTAGAGTACAAACAAACCAAATAAAAATCCATTATGATATAAGTAACTCTAGATTAAAATAAATAAGCATCCATGACGAAATTATGTTTACCCATTCAGCATTAGAGCCAGTAAAACAGATTGCTTTTGCAATAATGCATGAAATCCCATGAAAGGCAATCATTTAAATAGGCTGCTGTGACACGTGTCCGGTAGCACGTGACGAAATTGGTCATTGAACATGATTACGGAACATTAAAAGTGTTATTGACAGTTACTGGCACTGGGCGTGTTGTCGAAGGGGTACGAGGCGACGAGAGCGCCGCCGTGCAGGGAGCCAGACAGCACGAACTGAATCTTGCTGATCCATTCCTTGATGGCCTCGGTCTCCGGCTGTGGCTGCTTCGTGTTCGCCTTGAAGAAGTCAGGGAAGTTCCTGTTCAAGTCATAACGCCGAGCGTTGTGTCTGCAAAATTACAAAGACGTGTTATGTTATGTTTAATACGAAATTGTCGAATGGCAGAGTATAAGACTGGAAAGGTAAGAACGAAATTAGCGACTCCTGGACCGAGGCAGAAAAACATATAAACTCTTTTGGTTTCATTTTTTTACTATCCTAGCATTTTCTTATTAGGTGCCGGTCTTGATAGACAGGATAGACCTTACAAATCTGACGGATGTTGAATTAAAAAGCCTAAGTATGAGGATATAGATAGAGATACTGATAGCTAATAGGTACTGTACCCCAAAACACTATACATTGCAACAAAGAAAAGTAGCTGCTGGCAACAATGTTTTACGAAATACCATTGAGATTTATTAGAAAATTAGGGTTTCATTGGAGTTATCCGTGCTAGTGAATATGTAGGTTATTCACAGCGGCGGCCCTAGCCATTGCGAGGCTACGTGCGGCAGGTATATGCGAGGCCCTTTGTCCTACGTGAAAAGTATGTGTTGCGAGAGTAAGCTGGTGTTTTGATTTAGCTAAACGTCATGTTTGAGGAGAAATGCTCAAGTTAAACAAATTAATAAAAGTTAATTTTTACTACAGTTTATATATCTTGTGTCATCGAATTCCTTAAACATGTTTTAATAATTTTAAATCTCGAAAAACTGCTTTTTCGATATTATTATTTTATTATTCGAATTCTCAAGACTATTTCGGCGCGATGTAAGAAGAGTGTAACAATAGTTAAAAAGCGCGAGCGAAGCGAGCGCGAAATTTTTATAGTTTATGGTCTGAAAAGTTAATTGGAACCAAAGGCGTCGTCTTGTGCAATCATTACCCTAGTGGCCCCTGTGTATTGAAAGATTGTGATTATTAGGTACCAACATATGAATGTCAAAGTACTTAGAACAGTTTATTAATTAACCCAAACTAAAGAACTTAAATACCTATAACAATGTTATCATTCTGTAAAAGATGTGGATAGCGACAATTTTTTTGGTGGGTTTCACGAAAAAATTACCGTAAAAGACACATGTCATATGTAAGGTAGCGCGAGCGAAGCGAGCGCGAAAATTTTTGTAGTCTAAGGACACAAAATAACTAAAAACCACTGTAAATGAACAAAACAACGTCAAAAAGTAAGAAATGCACAGAAACGAAGTTGAAGCGAGCGCGATTATTTCCTTAGTGTTTTTATGAAGTAAACATATCATAAAAAGCCGAAGTGAGCAAAAAGCCATGAAAAATTTTTTTTTCGGAATTGAATGCCTCAACAGTTAAACAAAGATTAATTGTGACGTCTGACACATGGAGCCGCGAGCGCAGCGAGCGCGAATTTTTTTGGGGATGCAAAGGGTGAAGCCGCTAGAATTGACAGGACACGACCATGGCTTTTTCTAAAATTTTATTGCTTATCTACTAAATATTTTTATTTCATAATTCAGTAATCAGTAGTCATGGTTTAATTTTGCCGCCCCCTAAATCCCGCCCGGGGCTTTTGCCCTTGATCTTAAATAGTTTAAATGTTGAAAATGATCTTTCAACAGATGCAACTGAAACCGGCAGTGTAAGTAAGTTCTTAGCGCTATTGCTGTGTTCGGTAATATTGAAATCAAGTCATTGGTAAAAAGATATTGTATTTTTTAAATATAACGTGATAAATCGCTCGATTT
The DNA here is from genome assembly GCF_030705265.1 of Helicoverpa armigera. Taxonomy (NCBI): domain Eukaryota; kingdom Metazoa; phylum Arthropoda; class Insecta; order Lepidoptera; family Noctuidae; genus Helicoverpa; species Helicoverpa armigera. The sequence goes on along the minus strand of NC_087127.1, from coordinate 5,846,119 downwards.
GCCGCCCCCTAGGACGTGCCGCCCGAGTGCGGTGCACGCCATGCACGCTTACGGCGGGCCTGCGCCCGGGTGCAATCATGACCCAAGCGCCCCCTATGTATTGAAAGATTGTGACTTGAGTAGTTTGAATGTTGTAAATAAGAAAGTTCATACGGAAACTATGAGTTATTTTCTTGTTAATAAAAGGAATTAAAAGCGGCACTACCTTCTAGGTTTGGCTAAAAAAGCATGAAAAAATAAAACAAGCGGAAAGTAAAGAACCCGCGAGCGTAGCGAGCGCAAAAATTTGTGAGCTTTGGGTCACGAAAGCACCTAAACTTGTATATGTGTAAGGTGAATTCGCGAGCGTAGCGAGCGCGAAAATTTTTGAATTTTGGGACATAAAAGTACTTTAATCAAGTAAGAAGGAAAGGTACTGTCAAGTGAACAGCCGCGAGCGTAGCGAGCGCGAATTTTTTTAAATTGTTTGTTTAAGGACTCCCAAATTAAACTCGCGTAGCGCGAGGCCCCCCCAAGCGCGAGGCCCTGTGCGATGGCACAGTTCGCACACCCCTAGGGCCGCCACTGGTTATTCACACAATGAATTGTTTCGCTATCACTTTTTCCTAAATATTACTATGAACATGTAATGCAATTATTATGATTTTGTTACTATTTTAACACGTTACAATGACAATCATTAAATATTGGCGAAATATATTGTGCTGATGTAGCTGTTACAAACCTATGCATTTACTGGATAAGAATTCTGAACCCAATTCAAAGCGATGTAGGTACCTCCAGTAAATAAACCTTTTATATTGATATTTACCTGCCGTATGTGTTGTCACATTGTCCTTCCTTGGAGATGGCGAAACCATCCGGGTTCATCGAGGGCATCAAGTGGATCCTTGTGTTGTCCAGCAACCATTTTATGTAAGGATCGGTGTCATATGACGTCACAAGATACTGCAAACATAATTAACATTAAACACTTGTTCTGCAGATAAACTCTTCTAAAAAAAGTCTAAAAGGTCAGCTCTGCGTCACCACGTGCATTTTTAATTGAATAATTTAGTTGACGACATCGCAAAGCTCTCAAATTGCACAACATGAATGATGGAGGATGTTGTTTAATCTTACTTCTTCTAATATGGCTGTTCAATGAAAATTGCTAAACGTTAAATGCTAACAAATTGTGTCTATATTTCTACTACAAAACCAGATAAGGCAACTATCCACAAGATTTCTCGTGGAGTTTCCAGTTAGGTAAGCCAGTGATTATGATAGAGATTAGGCGTTTAGTTAAACACCGGTTGCGGCAACTAACTTGTATGAGGTGCAGAAGTAGTTCGCGACCGACGGCTTCGTTTCCGTGAATGTTGCCCACGTACTTGACATCGGGCTTGCCGATCATGTGCTCGTAAGGCGATGCCGATACCACCATCACCCAGAGATCTCGACCTGCGGGAACACAAGTATTGTTTTGGTAAAAGGTATGTATAAGTATGTAACAAATTCAAAGATGACATTTGATGTAAAAAAGGAAAAATAAGTTCAAAAATTAAACGTTAATTATTTTTCACAAATGCGTCGAGGATATCGCGAAATATCAAAGAATCAGCCTTAGAATGAATAAAAAAGAGAAATTAAACTCAGCGGGGTCGCGCTCAAAAGTCTGGTTGTTTTTCCATGCAAATTCTTTGGCGAGGCGTTGGCCAGCACTTTGCAAATTAGTCCGTCTAAATAAGACCCACAAATGTTTTCTTACCTTGTACAGATTTCCCGACGGAATAGAGCGCCGTCAGGGCCGGATACCTCGCAGACACAGACCGTAAATATCTGGTCATCTGATCATGGTCGTGATAACGGAACTCCAGATCTGGTCCGTTTTCCCTGGACTCGACTTCGCCTAAGTTTGTAGAAACTTCATCTGTGTATGATGCAATAATCAGAATTATAGGCAGCTGTATTGATACAGATAAGTATATATTTACATTTGATGTCCATTAATAAACGAATAAAATAATGCTACGGAAAAACCCAGTTGCAGTAGATAGAGACGTTGTAAACATAAAATAAGATGAATTAATGAGCTTTTTCCTCCTTGTAGCTGGTTTGATACATTTCGAGGTAGATAGAGATGTACTTTGAGTTCTCTTGGAAAGAATAATGATGAAATCATCAAATGCGCTGTCAGGTGATTCCTTATAATTCGCAGTCAGTACCTATGTAGGTATGCTTGCTTAGTCAATTTAAGCCTTTAGTTAAGTGCTTTCTGATTTGGGGAACAAGGTGTTGTACATTTTAATTCTCATTTAACTAGCAACTTAATTCCTAAAGTCCTACTATTGATGCTGTTTAATGAAAACGCTCAACGCCCGGTTTCAATCACTAAACACTCATAAGCGCTTTCATGTTATGAATGGAAACTTAGTAGGTATATAAACACTGTTTACCTAGCTATGTTATGTATGCTAGAGGTACAGGTACTATAATTCCGAAAATTACCTTTGCAAAGAGCATAATATTATGTACCTGCAATATCTGTGATGTGCACCGTACCTGGATTATACGTGGGGTTGGAGAGCGACTGTGAGCGTGTGGCGCCCAGAAAGGTCAGCAAAAGGAAAATGCGAGCTACACTCGCTTTCGCACTGCCCGCCATCTGTAAAACAATACATCTTTAGATTATCTACATTTTCAATTGATTGCACCTCCCTTCATTCTGTTTATTTTTCTTCCAATGATAGACACACTTTTCCATGGTTCAAGTCTTAAAAAAACTTTAAATCGTCTTTTGATGTTTGTTTGCGCATATTCTCTGAGGAAGTTTGATAGTCTATTTATTTTTGTTATAATACCTACTTATTGAAAATTTTGTTTGAAACTTTATATTTTTTGAACATAAACAGGATTCTTATAAGTTTGTTTTATGGGGGTACCTCAGGGATACGCGGGGCTCTGTAGTCGTTTTTTTCCAGGGGTTTGAGACTGTATCTTGTGATCAGTCGTCGGCTTCCATAACAAAAAAGTGGGATTAGAGCTTTCTTTTAAACTGTACCCTATAGTGTGTTTGGGCGAGCGCACCAGTTATGCGGCGTAACCGGTCGCTGGTTCAAGGTCACTGGGTTAGTGGACCGACCTTATACATAGCAAACATCCATAATCATTTTATGGACTTTTAGAGATTATAACTGCGTTTAACATCCTATATCAAAATCTTTCAAAGGTCAACAATATGTATAGTCGCTAGCAGGTATGGTAAAGATGAAGGAAAACTTTTAATTACCTTGTAAACATCATATTGCAATGCCTTTTTATGAGAAGTGACCATGTTGGGGCCACAAGATCCGCGAAAATTATTTATTGTGCAGAGATAAAAGATGAATTGACGAACCTACACGTTAAAGTAATTACCTATTCAAACATAATTATTTTTGTACAGGTAATTATGTAAAAACCGGTTCCTTACAAAGCACAAACAAGCTTCGAGGTTACCTAAGAGTATTTATTAATTCTCTAAAATAATGTACCTACATTAATTCCCTGTTTTCATACAATGGAACTGAAAAAGTCTGCTCACAATAATTTTAAAACAGTCAGTTAAGAATTGCTGACAATCCTACAAATTATAAAAATGTATAAAACCCTTCTAACACAGTCATGGATAAACACAAAATGCTAACTTTACAGTACGCGCATTTGGCAACTTTCTTTTGTTTACTCAAACCGTGTCTTGTACGGTAGACTGCACATCAGTGGTAACTGTCATGCACCTTAACGCAATAATAATAAGTACGATTTTCCTATAAAACTGTTACCACTGACCTGAAGTTGACTGTACTATTACCGGGTATTTTGTATTAGTCATGAACCCACGACATGCCGCGGTCATGCATGCTGTCATGTCCACATATTGTAACCCTCTGGCTGACTAGGTTATCATTGAAATCGCAATAATATCACGTTCGAGATTGCCTACTTTATTTGCACGGCAACAGAATTCAAAATCAGAACATGGTAAATTGAGTCAATGTTGGTTTTCGACGACTTTCCTAGCACTGAAATGCCTAGATTACGTGCTTGTTTAAAAAACCTAGCGACTAATAGGTGAACCTTATATTTGAGAATAAGAGTTCAAACACAGTTAGGTAATCTAAATTCAAAACAATTATCGCACCCGTAACTGACACTCCATTCAATTAGAAGCAACGTAGGAATCGAACGATATTGAACCAACTTTTTACCTAAATGTTATGTTTTTCTCTGAAAGGTTAAATAATATTTATGGACATTTGACCTTTTTGAGTCATAATAAGACACGTTTTCTCAAAAACCAGTGTCTTTTTTGGTTTTGGTTGGGCGCTTTTATGCTCATGGCAACTGTTTTTTGATAGCTTTCCTCCCACTGCTGGCAGGTATAGGCATTCACCCTATTGTCATAGTCCCGCTAATTGAAAGAAAAACTTTCCTTTTCAAAAGACCGTAACAACATCTAACCATCTCAAGTTAATGTTTTCTAGCAGGTATGTGATAATATTACCTAGAGAAAAGAGATTATTATGAGATATCAGTTATAGTTGAGTGCTCTCTAATGCAGATTCATAATCTGTAGGTATTTAACCTTGTTCTTAATAAAGTGAAACATAAATTAATAGCCAGTTTACTGGTATTTTCGCATTCCTTCTGGCTTATGCATATACATTATTGCTAAATTCTTTTGCGACAACTCTTCTTCTTACGGTACTTCGTGCTACTTGGCAAAGCGCGTTGTTTTTTAGGCATTTATAAAATTTATAAATATAGTGATGTCTTAAAGTGTATGTCTATAGTAATATCTATTGATGAATTAACAAGATTTTTTAAATGTGAAACTTCATTGATGCACCTTGCATCGTTAATCAACAAACAATGCAGCACACTTTTTTGTTGAGTATGTGAAAGTTTGTATCTAGTTCGATTGAAATGGGCATGCCGTAGGTATGAAACATCTTGATGAGAATAATAATTGATACACAATAATACAACTTTAGTATTGATATTTTTTATAACTTTTGGAAATTTTAAATATTTTACAGTGCTGCACCTGCACTATTCTGCGCAAATATCTCATGCCTGCATACATATAAGTGCTGAGTATGCATCTATAATAATATCCATCTTATAATAAAAATAACATTTGTAATAATACTTTATAAGAGGCTTACAAACCGGTAAACTCAAGGAATCGACATCACGAGTAGTAACTACAGACAATAACACAATAAAATTTTCTCACATCATTATGTGATTAAAATTAAGAATCCGCTAATAATACGATAAGATTTTATTTCACATATAGAACAGTATTTACGGTGTTCACATAGATGAATTTTTCCATATTTAATTTATAAGTTATTTATGATTACAAGTTAAGATTTTTTGAAACTTTCATTAAATAAAATAGGTAACATAAAATCACAACAAAATAAGGAATGACTTACCTTGTATCACAGTGCGCAATGATATGGAATGTACTATCTGGATGTCATTTATTTTGTTTGTAGCACACCGCAACTTATTACTCGCGAAAACTGTACGCTATGTCGAGATGTCACGTTCCAGTCCTAGCAGACGAGTGGACTCCGCTCGACTGGCAAGTACTGGCAGCCGTTGGTGGGTTGGTGTTCGGCGTGACACGCCGTCATCTGCGTCATCCAACACGACACACAACCGGAAAGTGCTTTCTCTCATAACAAAGTTTGTAAAACTGCTTCTAATTCCTCGCCATAAGGTCTAATTCATGTTCGTGGGAACCGCCGATGTGTTCAACATCGTAGAAGTTGTACTTTCCACTCTACTGGTCACAATATAGAAGCGAGTTTATAAAAGTTTGTTCGGTCTCTCCGTGACGTAGTCTGAGTATTCCCAACTCTCGTCTCATCTGGCACTTTTCCCGCGGATAGAATTTCTATACTACCCGATATTTAATCTGCAGTAGCCATTTAGTTAGCGAGAAAATTCTTCAAGTAATTCAATATTTTAGTCTATCTAGTTGAAACAAAGTAAACGGAGACTTATAGATATGTAATGGAGGTTTATTGACCTCCAAGGCTTTAATAAAATAATAACATAACTTTTATTTAGGGATTTGGGGTTGCTAATGTTGTCTAACTTATAATGCCTGCCTACCCTTATAGGCATTATAAGTGAGACAACATTAGCAACCCCAAATCCCTAAATAAAAGTTAAAGGTATTTTTCGGACGACCTAATTCTAAGGCCCAGTTCTAAGTTTGGAGGTTCGGGAAAGTTATTAATAACTCAATTGAATTAGTTTAGTGTTGACGTCACCGGCTATATCAAGCATTTCTCAAATGGCACCCTTCTACCCTTTTGGGAAATTACAGAGCTTTCCCAGCTCCGGTCGCACGGCCGTGACCTTTCGTTTGATAAATTGAGTCTTATCCCAAATGTACATTAACCAACCATGTGAATTATGGGTCTAAGTTTAAACCGATTTCATTAAAGGAATCCTCAAATGAGGAACGAGCCTAGATAATATCGTTTTTCGGACTATTTTACATCGGTCATTGATAGTTTTAGACACTTTTAGATAATTTCTTTCCACACCACACTATTTAAAATTCTGTACAATGTAAGCGATTCTGTCTGGTAGAGAAAATTAAATTATTATCATATCTTTTGTATGTTCCTAATTAAAATTAGGTTTCATCGACTTAATTTTGCAGTAAACCTGTATTGCCTGGACAAAATTAGTAGGCAACAAGTACCTACCGAACTACATAATACGTAAGAGTAGTAAGGATTACTTACCGAAGTAAGGGAGTACACAGGTGTTGTTCATACGGAAATATGCAATTAACTAATTAGAGGAGTTTCTAGGGGGTGTACATAAAGGAACTGCTTCGCTGGTCTAGTTGTCGCATAGCGCGACTACTGTACACGAGGTCTCGGGTTCGATTTCCGGGTTGGGTCGAGATGACCTAACCTTTTTATAAGATAAAAAATTGAGCACTATTAGAGGGTCCCATTTGTGGTATAGGTGTTTAATGTTGTCTTTTTTCTGTCACACTTACAAACATTAAATCAGAAGTCCGAAAATTGAATGCCCAGAAATGTATGGATGAAAAGCACGGATTGAATTGAAACGGCTTATGTTTGGTAAGGTAGAGCAGACAAAGATACCCTATGTACATACATAAGTGTAAAAAACATAGAAATACTAAAAAAACATAACTAATTGAGTATCACACTAAAATTATATAGGCGAAAGTCTGTTTTGTTTTGTTCCTGTAGTTGTCAATTGTTTGTAGATACTCGTATAAGCGCGGCAGCCCATGGGATCCGAGAGCCGCGCGCGCTGCAAATCCACTAGTGTGAAAGCGATACATAATTTTCCTATAACATTTCGGATTAGGTACCCAAAATGTAAAACAAAGCCTTGTTTTACTACTACTAATTTCTACTCTCTACTTCTTCTGTAGAGTGCGCGCCACGATACAGATCGGCGGAAAATTGTGGAACTATTTATTTGTGTACTTTACCTATCAGTCGCTATGTCTCGGTGCATTGAGTAGTTTTAGAACCTCTGTTTCAATGATCCTACGCAGAAAGTGTTCAATACCGAGTGCCATAAGCCATACATAACTTCAATAAAATTAAATTCATCTCACTCATCTATTCCGAAACTATCGAACCAACAGAGCATATCAACCGTCCTGCTTTGAATGAGGTCATCTTTTATGTATTACTAAATACGGACATGGGCGTAGCGAGGTACGGGCAGGGAGGGGCAGCTGCCCCTCCCTGAGCGGGATGCGGGTCGAGCGAGCGAGAGCCGCGAGAGGCGAGGCATTAGACATGGGCAAAATGTGTCATTGAAAAGAAAAGATAGATATGCATCTTTCAATCACTGGGATATGAATCACTCTTTCATATCTTTATATCAGTAGCTCACATGGGCGTAGCCACACTGGGGCAAGCTGGGGCACTTGCCCTACCCTGGGCCCTGGCTCTGACCTATAAGGTGTCAGATTAAACAATGTTTTTTTTACTAACTCTACCTAACAACATCAACAATCATAATATGGACTATCCGTAAGTTATTGCTCAAAAATTGTCGGCTTTGAAAAGAGCGCGATCAAAACAAAATGCACGCTCGAGTTCCCGAACATGCGCGGTGCACGCGTCATTTGAAAGCGAGCCGTATTCCCTAAAAGAAAAGGTGCTATGCGAGCCGTCCATCTAATCCAAAAAATAATGCATTGAAGGAGATGGAACTGGTAGATGTGATCAAAATTTCGGAAATGCAATTTTATCCTAGTGTAAAAACCGCGCACGTTATTTTGCTTGCCCAGCCATGTACGACCTGTACAATAGAACGATCGTTTAGCACAGTGGTTCTTAACCGGTGGTCCGCGGACCACTGGTGGTCCCTGGAGGCATTCCGAGTGGTCCGCGAAGCTTAGCTACGTTGCTATACGTTATCTAACTTTATTTTTATCGACTTATCTATGCAAGCGGGGGTTTTCGTATGGACGTAAATCGGGTTTGTCGTACCTAGTCCCCCCATTGATAAGAAAATGTATATTTGGGTGACATTTTACGTAGTTTAAGGTTTTGAGTCTTAAAAAATAATTAAAATTTCGAGCTCGCTTCGCTCGCGTATTCAGAAACTACTTATATGTCCTTATTTTTGCATTTGTCAACAAACAAAAAGTTAAGTCCGTTTGGGCTAAAATTTTACGTAATATTTGGTTGAAGTCCGATAAAAATTTCGCGCTCGCTTCGCTCGCGTATTCAGAAACTATATGCCCTTGCTTTTGGCTTGTGTCCTGTGTGAGATTGTTTATTTTCTGTTCCTGAAAACATAAACCTCTCAAATTAAGAGATTAACAAGTTTGAGAGCCATCCCCGCGGGGATAGGTTGACTGCTGCCCCACCCTGAGTCCAAAGCTGGCTACGCCCATGAATACGGACGAGCTAGAGGCTATTTCCAACATAATGGTCACTCTATTTCAGTTTAGTCACTCAATAAATTATATTCCCTCTGAAGGAACCTCGCCCTGGTTAACGGAAAAGCTATTTTCCAAGCATCCAGCGCATCAGTCAAACACGGTACCTCAACATTAACTAGTGAAGAAGCATAGAATATTTTCCTGGATTAAACATCTGTACTTTGAACTGAGGAGAAGAATGCCGTAATGTAAATTAATACTTGAATTACTTGTGGATTAAAGGATCAAAGATTTCTGTGTTCTAGGCGTATTGGGAGTGCAACTCGCTACCTCGATCGTCCGATAGGTCACATTTAAGATGGAGTTGCTTCTGATAGTTTTGTCCATTATGTCCATTTGTGGATCCTTTCAAATACGAGAAAAGTGAAGAATATAATGTTTGATAGATACCTAGTACGAAAACTTATTTTTCAGTCTATGGATACTGATAAAATTAAGAACTTCTTTGAAATTACTTTAAAGTTAATTTTTCGAGAGTTCCTCAAGGGCGTATTTTTAGTCCACTGCGAATGATAATTGTTACACATCAGATTTGATTTCTTTTAGATAAAGTCCACTTAACCGTAACAGTCTGCAAAATCATACATGTCCCCGCCCCAAATATTTATAGTGATACTTATTTAAAGAAATCTTTAGAGGAGTCTAGTGTAGTTTTAGGATCATGAATGAATGACGAAAACTCCAAATGGGAATTAACCAAAAAAATATGAAGTACTTATTTATAGAAAACGACCTTGATTCCAAATGGGGATCAACATACAATGCCAATACTTATGCATCTGGGGCAGTAAAGAGCTTGGAGTAGAAAGCTTAGTGGGCGAGGGCAGCGCAGGCGCGTTATGTTATGGGAGTATCGATCGCTGCCCTGTTGTCGCCGCCAGTGCGCACGCAGGAGCCGGGGGCACGGTCGTAACAGTTCGTATAGAAAAACTATGTACGGAGGCTGGTTAAGATATTTAGTTTTGAAAATTAACGAGAGGTGGCGCTTTGTTCAATTTTGTATATTTTTTTTCGTTAGCAACATTATAATGTGGTGTTGCTATCGACTGTTTGTCAGTTCTTTATACGCAAAATACTTACGTCTCTAACTTTGAAATAAGCTTTTTCTTCAGAAAAAAAAGAGGAATGCAAACTTCAAAGCATCTAAATCATAAACAAAATATGTCTACACATGTGATCTACACTTACTTGTTGTTACTTGATATTTATTAAGGTAGAAAATCGCTTTGGTTTTTTCCAAGTGGTTTTGTAAATTTTTGTGTGTAATGGAACGCATATATGTCATGGCGTCCGGCCGGTACCCTTCCTTTAAAAGTTGTTGATTGTGTTGTGTGGTGCGTTCTCCTGTTTTTCCGTATATTTGTGGCTTTTCCGACAACGTTTGCTTTCCAAAGGACACCGAAATCTCCGCTTTAATTTTACACCTGTGCGCACTACTTTGGACTCCGAGTTTTCTCTTTACGATTTGGATTTGACGATATGGGATCTCCGTTCAGATGTTGTGTTCGTTATTGCACTACAACTCGCAGTAAGTTTTAAATATACTATTTTAATGTGGACTTTCCCATTATAAGTATATACAGTACAGTATTATAGGAGATACCGTAGAACAATAATAATATGTCTTCATTTACAGGTGATGATTGCAATGTTATTTTGCATTCATTTCCCAACCCCGATAAGGAAGAGGACAGATTTAGATCTTGGGTCTACTCAATTGGGGGAGATATTCTGGTTTTGGATAACCAATTTGTATTCAAAAACAGAAAAATATGCCACAAGCACTTCGAAAGTAAATACCATACAAGAAGTTCAAGATTAAGTGCTAATGCAGTTCCTACTTTGCATTTAAAAGGTACTTGAAATGTGTTTTTGCCTGAGTACAACTATAGATTTTTATCTATACTATTACTATATAGGTAACTATCTATACTATACTAATATTATAAAGAGGAAAGACTTGATTGTTTGTATTGAATAGGCTTCTAAACTACTAAACCGATTGAGATAAAATTTGGTATGGACATAGATTAAAACCCGGTGAAAGACTTGGATTGACACCCAGGATTTTTCAGGATGCGGGTGAAACCGCAGGCAGACAGCTAGTATAATATTAACAGGAAAGATTTAACTCAAAAACTACTGGTGTATCTACTTGGGAAACAAGTGAGACAAGTTGTTGCTGGATAAATACTGTCATGCATAGGATAGTTTTTATTTGAATATGAGAAGTAGTTCCCTTGGGATGTAGGTGAAACCGTGGGTGGACTGTACGCTGTTTTCTGCAGCTTCACCCGTGTCCCGGGAACTTCTCCCATACCTGGATAAAATATAGCCTATGTCACTCCCAGATAATATAAATATTTAATGGTGACAGAATTTTTAAAATTTTCCAGTAGTGTTTGAGTTTATCCATTACAAACAAACAAACAAAGTTATCCTCTTTACAATATTAGTGTAGATGTAGACTAGCGCTATGCCTGTGAACGTAATTTGAATAAGCATTACTGCTCAAAACACTTTCTATTTATTTGGGAATGAGAAATTTTACTGCAGTAAAAAGTTGGCAATTAAATATGTGACCGACTCCACATTTGACACGATTTACATTTTGTTTTGCGTAATTATTACAATTAGTACTATGTTTTTAGTTTCAATTTAAACATGGCTTTGTAGCAGTTTCAACAATTATTCTATAGAGAAAAATGCCAACCAAGGATATTTTGAAATATCATTTATTTAGTAAAATATAAATGTGACTGACACTACATGCAAAAGGAAGTTGTTTTCGAGAGAATTTTTAAAGTTAAATAACCTTCCTTCGTCAAAGATTAAAAACAGGCACAATTTATTAAAAAAAAAAGAATAAGTGCTTTATCAAAAGTTTCTAAAAGTATATGTATTTCATTTACAGGCATACCTTGTAAAGACCATTATCAGATGTTACCAATGTGACCAGTTACAATCCAATATTTGCTCAACCTTCAACATCCACAGCAGGTGCCATAATTTTGTTACTGAGGTAATCTTGAAAGCATGTTAGTGTTATTCAGTAAAGTGAAAAAGTTTAATTGTCACATCAACTTTATTTTTAAAGTAGTAAGTTTTTTTATTTGATAGAGTTAATATATGATTGTTGCACTTGACTTAACATTGGTATAAAAAATATTTTGTAAATTATTTGTGATTTTTTCTTCAGAACTGGTTAACTTATTTTGGCAGGTCCACTTCATTCTGGTGAACCAATATCTATCAAGACCAGTGAACTTGAGAAGCTAGCAGAAGCAGGTAAATTTCTTAAAACACTTATAGTTTTAACTAGCTTCCGACCGCGGCTTCGCCCGCGTCCAGTTCGGTTATATCGCGTTTCCAAGAGAACTCTCCAAAGTCCGGGATAAAACTATCCTACGTTCTTTCTCAATGTCAACTCTATCTCTGTACCAAATTTTATTTAATTCCGTTCAGTGGTTTAGACGTGAAAGCGTAACAGACAGACAGACAGACAGAGTTACTTTCGCATTTATAATATTAGTAGGGAAGTAGGGATTTAACCCTATTTCACCCCACACTGGTAAAAAATAACTTTCAAAATGAACAAACGATTTTTGTTTCTTATGACGTGATATTTGATGAACTTGTGTACTAACTTTCAACCCTTATTTCACCCCCAGCTGGTCGAAATTTCAAAATGCTAGAAAAATGTTTAATGATTTCTTATCAAGTGCTTAAATATAAAGTTTCATGGTTTTATCTTTTAAAATTAAGAAATCCCATACAAACTTTCAACCTCTATTTCAACCCTTCATCCCTTTTTTCGAAATAAAAGTAGCCTATGTTCTGTCTCGGGTCTAAAGATTGTCTGTACCAAATTTCATCAAAATCGGTTGCGAGGATTAAGCGGGAAAGCGTAACAGACAGACAGAGTTACTTTCGCATTTATTATATTAGTTTGGATTAAAATCAGTTGATAGGTATGGTAGATATATTTATTTTCTACCATCAATGTATTATTCAAGTATTCTATACAATACCTAGGCAATTTATAGAATACTTGGGGTGTTTAGGGTTAAACAATGTATGAAAAATTGCAAATTTGATTGTCCATTAAATACTTTGCCTAGGTAATGTATACCATACCTGCTGGTTCTTCAGCAGTGTATATATATATATTTTATTATGTTTATACATAAATGCATTAATTTAATTTTTCAGATTTAGGCAAACCTGTAAAGACTTCAGGAGTAAAACATATTTCCCTAAAACAAGCAGCTGCAATGACAAAAAATGGTAAATATTTATTTCATAGATTGTATTAGTATACTATGTGGCGATAAGGTTATCACTAGGAAATTGTTTATTTATTTAATACAATTATTAGATCAATAGTTAACTGTGTACTATTTTATGTGATACTGATAACATTATCGCTACACTGTATATTGCAGTAAGAATTTCAAAAATAGAGAATAGAGTTTTTGGTCACATAGAGAGGAAGATTGGGCTGAAGTAGATTTTCCTCCAAAATAATTAATTGAAAATCTCATTATGTCAAAGTCGCACTTGAATAAGTTAAGTTTTCAATTTCTATGAAAGAGATAATTGACCTACCTTTTAACAGGTTTTTTTTTTTCAGTACCAAACTTAGCGAATCTGCAAAAAACAATCAAGAAGTTACAACAAAAGAAAGAAAGTTACGCCACACGACTGAAAAGAGCCTTAAGACTTTCTGAAAATACCACTTTTCAGAAGTGCTTACAAAAATTTTCGACTTTGGCAGCCTTGTTTACAGTCATGCAATTTCGCGAAATTTCAAAAGGAAAAATGGGAAGAAGGTTCACAAAGGACGAAAAAATCATGGCTCTCAGTTTGTACAAACAGGGCCCAAAAGCATATAGATGGCTCAGTAAAATATTTATTTTACCATCTCCTATCACTCTGAGTCGTCTGATTTCCTGTGCTGGTCTAAGACCAGGAATCAACAAAAGGATATTTAACCAGTTGAAGAAAAGAGCCCAAAAAATGACAGAAAATGAAAAGTTATGCATTCTTCTGTTCGATGAAATATCTATTACACCCCATTATGACTATAATAGAAAACGAGATGCCATTACGGGATTTATTAATAATGGAAAACAAACAAACAGGAACATAGCGGATCATGCACTTGTTTTTATGTTAAGAGGGTTTGTAAATAATTACAAACAACCATTGGCTTACACATTTTGCAAAGGAACAACTTCCAAAGGAGATTTGAAACTTTTAATAAAAAATATTATTTCCGAATTGCAACAGTGTGGGTTTTATGTGCTTGCAACGGTCTGTGACCAAGGGACTACAAATGTTAGCGCTATAAACGAATTGATAGAAGAAAGAAGAGTTGATTATATAAGAAAAAATCTAAATTTTAAGCATCAAATATTTGAAGTCAATGGCAAGGAAATAATACCTATTTTTGACACCCCCCACTTAATAAAAGGGATTAGGAATAATTTAATTACCAAGAATTTGAAGTGCATTATAGAAGATGAAGTTAAAATTGCGAAGTGGGACCACCTAATTAAACTTCATGAGGAAAATCCTTCTTATAAAGGTATACGATTAATTAAAAATCTTACAGAAGCCCACATTGATCCAAAGAAAATCCCCAAGATGAAGGTTAAGATGGCAACTCAAATATTTAGTCAAACAGTCGCTACCAGTATGGGATACCTAGCAGGTGAGTAGTAATACACGCAAAGTACTGGCACGGGTCTTGAATGCTGACCTTCAGCTGCGCACATGCGAAATTTTGGGTTATACTGAGTTTACAATGCGAAAAGCGCCCCCACTCTACGCCGAGCGTTCAAGATCTGTCCCGATACCTATAATAAAATTTGTACAGATAAGTGGTAATTATACACTTTCCTGAGCCTAAAGTATTTACTAAAACTTGATAATGTGTTTGTTTATAGAAAACTAGCTTTCGTCAGCGGTTTCACCAGCTTCTTGAGGGAACTACTATATGTTTTTCCGATGAAGGCTATATTACTGCCAAGTTTAATCCCAATCGAGGTTCCAAATGAGGTTTCTAATATAATAAGGAAAGATTTGTATTTTTGTGTGTTGAGTAAACTCAAAATTAGTGATCCAATTGAGATTAAAATTTGTATAGACATAGATTTAAATCCGAGGAATAACATAATGATAGTTTTTATCAGTTCCCTCACGACGCTGGTGAAATCGCGGGCGGACAGCTAGTAGTCATTATACCAAACATGATTTCGAAGTTTCATAAAGCACCAATTACCTGATCACTAGTAATATGCAATACAAAGTTTCTTAGGGATCATTTAAATTAAATTAATTTTATTTCTACTTTTCAGATAAAAGAATACTTCCTTCGGAGTGCAAAGATACCGCAGACGTATTGATGTTTTTCGATCAACTTTTCGACTCTATGAATGGCAGTTTTGAAAATTCAAAAAGAAGCGGTAAAGTGCTGTTAAAATCAGTCACCCCAAAATCTGATCACAGTAAGGTATGGGCGAGGGCAAAAAGTTTTAAAATCTATGAAGTTTATTGGTAGAGGAGGAAGGGAAGGTAGTGTGCCATCAATTACAAACTGGTTACGTACGCTGGAAAATATTGAAGTTTTAAAAAATAAGGCATTCAATGAATATAATATAAAATCATTCTGGATGAGACACTTAAATCAAGATCCATTAGAGAATTTTTTTGGCTGTATACGGTCTCATGGATACAGAAATATATCACCAACCCCATCTGGCTTTGAGTCAGCTTTTGCTTATTAATAAATAATTTATCAAGTAGTCATTCTGTAGGGTCAAATTGTGAAGAAGATGACTGTAAAATTTTTCAATCAATGGACTACTTATTAAAAAGGAGGATATTAATGAACTCACAGAAATAAATGAAATAGATATCGATGATATTAATTGCGAAATTATAGATTTTAATGAAAAAAAGTAATCCAAAATTATAAGCCAACTCAGCTACGTAACCGGCTATGTAATAAAACAGGCAAAAAAATGTATTTAAAATTGCAAAATTGTAAAGCAATTTTATATTGTAATGAAGAAGAAGAACAAGAAATAAATGAATATATAAAAATAAGAGAGTACTCTTCGTTTAAATCACTCGCCTACCCTTCCGAAAACACAACAAAACTATTCTCTGCAATCCAAGACGTAGTCACTTATATTTTAAAAGAAAAGTGATATGCCTCGCATAAAAATTATATAAAGACAATTTTGTACACAGTCATAGATTTTAGTTTTTGACTTGCCCAGACCACAAAAGCGAGTTGACAGATTTTTTATTTGACTTTTCTTCAAGATTTTTTATAAATAACTGGTGCCGGGATGTAAATTTGTTATTAAATGGCACCAGGACAGAAAAAGATGAAGATGATAGCATTAAAGAACGGGCTATTACTTATTATAATAAAAGACACATTATCAAATCATAATAATGATTGTTTTATTTTTTATTCCCTTAGAACTTTTATACTGTGTTCATCTACCGTTTCTCTGTACTGATAATTAATATTTTTCTGTACTATCATAAACATCAGTTCAGACGAAACGGTAGATGAATTCAGATTTAGGTAAGATTTTTGTGCAACAGAGCTATATAATGGTTTTGCTAGCTATAGGTATATACATAGCAAGTTGTAGTTCCTAAAATAAACAAAGGATGGCGCTGTACTGCATTGGCCACTGATAACTCTATTCTTGTAATGTACTCTGTGGCCGGGGGTAGTGTCACCATCGTCTGACCAACGAGGGACTGAGGTTTTCCCGCCGCGCATCCGAGTCGCGCATAGCCACGCGCAAGCCCAAACAAAGGGGCGAAGAGAGGGGTATCCTCCGAGGGCGCGAGCTCGGCCCGGGACCCTCACATTACGTAACATTAAACGCACAGGACGGCGCACAAACAATGTGATTTTATTTTATCTTAAATTTTTCTACTGTTTTTGAATATACAATTTTTTAGGATAGGTATTGTGATATTATGTTAACTGTCAAGTGTAAAAGAAGTTCAGTTTTATTTACGTTTTGTGATTTTGGCACTCATATATCGCGTAAAATATTTATTGAATCAACGCAAAATAAGAAGAAAGACACTACAGCAAATAATATCTTTTGGTGAAATAATTAGAGAATTCTCTATAAAGTGATATAAATTATGAACACAGTCGATCGATCGCTTTAGAGTAAGTTTAGTTAGGTTTAAGTCATTAGGAATAATGAAAACGTTTTCAAAACAAAATAGTAGTATTGTACTAAATGTAACAATACGAAGTTAATTTTCGTTGAGTATATAACAAAGAGCAGTGTGTTGTGGTGACATCACAAGATGACAATGGGTAAGTTTTGCATTATTATATTTTCTCAATAAACTAATTTTTACCTAAGTACCTCTTGTTTATTGTCACAAAACTTTCATATTTGATTCGAGCCATGGAATATTTTCGATGACTGTTGAATCAATAGGTGGCAGATATTTATGATCAGTGCAATTTTCCTTCACGCAGCAAATCTGCGAATGTTTGCTGATGCGTAGTTTAGCAACGGTCCTGGTGTTTACAGGCCCTCTTCCTGAACGATTTCAAATAACGGCAGTCTTACATAGTTTCAATATCAATACTTAATAATATAAAACATAGTCCATAAACTCTGAACAAAATAAACCTCCAGTGGCTGTAAAAGAGCTATAGATAGGAACCGTAGGAGGGCCGATCAAGAGAAATAGTAGCTCTTAGCGTGAACCTTATGTTTGACGTAGGTACAAGGAACCTTGAAGTTACTTCACTTACTTAACCTACCTGCCTATTGATAACTAAATCCCTCCTATTTAGGGAGTTCTACGTGACCTATCTATACAAGGTACCTCAACAAGTAGATACCTACATCAAAGTGGACAAATAAAACCTACAAATCTAGTTAGTTCTGCGTAAATATCATTCATCTACATACTGCATCTTGCTATATCTTGCGGCAATGCAACTCGTGTGTTTATTATACGAGTCCGTACAAGCAGACACAACAATACGAGATGCATGTTGCGTCACCGGATGAGACGCGGCTAAATCGCAACGTGTCCTCTCAATTCTACGTATCTACAGTAGCAAGTAGATATGTAGGTACAGGGTACCTACTAAGTTCCTACGCACACCTGGCTGCTGATGAAAGGATGCCATTTAAAGAGGAAGAAAAGGATTAGAATAAATCAATATGATAGGTACCTACTAAAACCCTCGTTAAATTTTTAAATTTTCAAACGTTTCTATAAACCTGACGATGAATGATGGATGATGATAAACTATAAATTCATCCATCATTCTCTCCTCCTGAAACTAGATTTCAGGTTGTGTTTTGCGTATCCTGGAATAGGTACCTACATTATTTTCAATTTTTTCGGTAGCCTGTCAAAACCAAAG
Source organism: Helicoverpa armigera (assembly GCF_030705265.1). Lineage (NCBI taxonomy): Eukaryota > Metazoa > Arthropoda > Insecta > Lepidoptera > Noctuidae > Helicoverpa > Helicoverpa armigera. The sequence continues at coordinate 5,827,676 of NC_087127.1, read as the reverse complement.
ATATCTACTAATCTAATAAATTACGTAATTTTGGCGTTCTATTCATGAAGGAACTTTATATATTACTGATGTTATTATAATAAACAAGCCAATTGTAGTAGGTAGGTACATAATAGGACGCCTAATTTAGAATGTTAATTTAGTAAATGAGTGACGCAATTTTGACGTTACATCTAACTTGATCCATCTAACCTGCATAACTGAAACTGAGTGTGAAGTCAGTTTGTTGAGCAGCGCGCGCAGTGCGAACGTGCCGCGGAACTGTGCGCGTGAGTCGCGGCCGCGCCTTCCTGCGCTCACGGTTGTCCAGTGTCCACGGCTTTACCACTTACACCAAGTACTCCATGTCCTCGGTTTACGCAGATTGACTGCACCGCTACCGTAACATAATACACGCTACAATCGTATTCAAACGTGCGTGACGAAAATTTTCGCGCGGTTTTTCTCACAATCGCAAAACCCGTAGATAACTAACACTAATAGTCAGACAGAACAACATTGAATGTATGAATTACAATAATGGAAAAAACTGATTCATTTGCTATCTTGGATATCAACATTGGTGATAAGGTCGATAAGAATGATGCAGACTCCGAAACCAATTATAATGGTGCAGATTCCGATGAAAATTTGAAAAACAAGCCCTTTACTACAGTTATTAAAATTCGTAAGTCTACACAGTATCCTAGAGCAACAATAACCAATTAACATTACAATTATAAGAAATAGGAAAACGCTAACTGATTTTATACTAATTTGGAATATTTTTGGCATAAAATTTCTTCAAAAATGATGGAACTGTGAACGCCCCTATTATTTTTGTACACCTATCACTAACTGGTAGTCTCTATACAAAGACTTGATGTTTTAAGAAAAAAAAACAAGTCAGCACTCACAATTCTGCAACCATCAATAACAACAATAGTGCTTTATTTTTATTTACGTTCACACAGCATACTTTGTTGTTGAACAAGAAAATAATTGCTGTATTGTGATCACTAGATATGCATTGTCCAACTTTTAGATCGTGAGAAGAACCTAGATCTCCTTTTTTTACTGATTAAGCTTACATGTCTATCTGCTACTCAGGTATAAAAATACGAATTTACGTATGTTTATTTTGCTTGAGGGATACCTAAATACAAATGACGCAGAGCACATCAAGGTATGAGGTGGTACCGATTTTACAAATAATTATCTACATTATCATTTCAGGGAAAGACAATATTTGATTACTTCATTGAAGCGCTCGAACTATTTGTAAGGGACATGTGGAGCCTTAAGTTTCTCTTTATAATACTTAGATAAGAAGAACATGAATGTGTTTTGCGTATAGTGACTTAGTGGCACGTTTGTCGCTTCCGCTAGTCGCCCTCAATATCAGGTGCGCACGCGCTTCGTCCCTGGACGGCGAGTTGTGAGCCACACCGAGGCTCTAAGGGAACCAGTCATGTTCCACTCTGCTGCGCGCGTTGCAATGCCCTGCTTCCTATAAGCTAAGCAGGCTCTAGCTTAAATAGCTGGGAAGCACACAAAGAGAATAATAAGCGGCTTACTGTTGTAAACTAATTAATGTTAATTGTAACCTTCCGCAATAGTATGGCACTTGTCAACATTCATGTTGTCACAATACGCAGTCTCATGGGACTTGCTGCTGTATGCCGAGAAAGCGTGTCAGATTAGAGATCAGGAAAATATTTTATAAAGCATGGTAAATAAATATGTGGTTCATGATCATAAATCTATCGGTAATAAATAATACATTCGGGAAACATTGTTTACCAATTACATGTTTTTCGTAAGTTTACACCAGGTGTCGGTATCGTATCGGTTACTGCATAACTGATGTATGAAAAACTGATCCACTTACTTTGATTGACCGTGTAATGTTAATATATTGAAAAAAAATGTAATTTATCAAGCTTTCCGACAGTATTTCAAAGTATACCATCCTATAAAAGGAATCCATCACTAATTCTTTCGTTATTAGTTAGCAGCTAACGTATCGCAACCTACCTACGTAACGCCTTGATTCCTCACCAATTGATTTTTCCCTCGCCTTGATTCCACATTGAATTAGTGTTTCCAAAGCTATGGCTAACATAGAACAAATCATTTTGTTGACAGAACGTGACCGCGGTGAGCGGGACTACATCGGGTTCGCAACCCTGCCCGAGCAAGTGCACCGAAAATCTGTGAAAAGAGGGTTTGATTTCACACTAATGGTAGTCGGGGAGTCCGGCCTGGGCAAGTCGACACTCATTAACAGCTTATTCTTAGGAGACCTCTACAGAAATAGGAAAATACCAGACGCTCATGGTAAGACAAAAGAGAACTCTTTTCGCCGTTTGAAATATTTCAGAACATTCTGCAATCAAACAAAATGCATTACCAATTTCTCTCAATGTCATTGCAGATAGAATAGAAAAGACAACTACAGTGGAAAAGAAAACTATGGAAATCGAAGAACGGGGGGTCAAGTTAAGATTGACTATTGTAGATACACCTGGATTTGGAGATGCCATCAACTGTGAAGACTCATGGAGAGTTTGTTCCGCTTACATCGATGAACAGTTTAGACAGTACTTTACTGATGAAAGTGGATTAAACCGACGTCACATGCAAGACAATCGAGTGCACTGCTGTCTCTATTTCGTTCCGCCCTGGGCCCATAGGTAACATTTTATATTACAATACGTACACGCACATAGTATTTTACTCTTAAGTTACTTTCTCTTTTGTTCTTTTATGCTTGCGTTGTCTTAGACGGTATTGTGTTGTCAAACAAGTACTTATGAGAACATTAGAAAATTATAGAGGCGAACATCGTGTGTAATGAGGCAAATAATTTGAAATTGACCAATTTCACCGTCAGTCTTGGCCAATAGGTACTTCATGGAGAAAATACACACCGACCTAATTTCTCTAAATAGATTACGTCCCATAAATTGTACAATCTCCCATGTGCGTGCTAGTCGCAGTCGTACGTGTCCGGAGGAGTGTATTATTTTTATTAGGTCGATTATGGTCAGGGTCTTAGAGATAGGAGCGCCGATGCGGAAGCACACGTGCTACCATGCTTATACTCGTATGCTATAGGTAAGTACTAACTGCACCGACATCTGCAGTTCAGGCTGATACACACTGACACACGACAGAGTGACGGAAAGATCCGGTGAAAAGAACCTAATCAGTGCATCCCTATGACTATTTGAAATAATCAAAGCAAGAATTTAATTTTCGAATTAAATTAAACACACAGCGCATTGGGAGGCACATCGTCTACAAATGGCTTGATTTATTTGTAGTGTCATAAACGTCAATAACTTCACTTTATTTGATCGCTAGCAATAAACAGATCAATTTCGAGCCGATGTCGTGCGGCTATTAAAACTCTTATGACGACTTTGCCAGCCGTTTCCCAGCTGTATTTCTTACCATGCTTTGACAACCTATCAATGGTCGTTACAAAAGCCATCGAGTGAATATTGATTTACTAACATGATCTCATGTAAATTGATCTACAAGTGGTCGTTTTAACACAGCAACAAATTATTGTCCATCCTTATGCGATTATAGTCCATCAGAAAGTTCTGTCTATTATTTATTTTTACTGAACGAAACACAATACTTACGTATACACATTTTGTTACCAGCTTACGTCACGTAGACTTAGAAATGATGAGGAGGCTACACCGTAAAGTAAATATTGTCGTGGTGATAGCGAAAGCGGACTCTCTCACGGCATCCGAGGTGAAGCGGCTTAAATCGCGAATACTAAACGATTTGGAGGAACATCAAATTCAAGTAAGAATAACATTAGATTTTGAAAACAGTTTAGTATTTGGCGACTAGAATCTAGCACTTATGTTTCTTTGTATATCGTGATTAGGTGTACCAGTTTCCTGAATGTGACAGCGATGAAGATGAAGAGTTCAAACAACAAGACCGTGAGTTGAAAGCCGCGGCTCCGTTCGCTGTCGTCGCTTCAGATATTGTGTTAGAAGTAGGAGGCAAGCGAGTACGTGGCCGACAATACCCCTGGGGAATCGTCGATGGTAAGATTAATAATGGACTTTCTTTTTGCTACCTGTAGTTACTGTGTCGGTGTCTACCATAGTTACATTCGATTTCTATAATATCTACTTTCAAGAGGAGCCCAAACTGGCGTTAGAAGCAGATCCACTAGTTTGTGAAATGCAATCAATTAATATTCTATCATTACTTATGTTAGTATCTATAATAATGCGACATATCTGGAAATTGCTCTCGTACTAAATCAGTAAACAATAGTAAACAATCTTACATCATTTGTTTTGTCATCCATGTTTACATTCTGAATTCTGTCAACAATCAAAATTATCAATCCATTCATCACATTATCAATCATATTATTTTGCGAGTAGGTACCAGAAGAGGTATACTTACACAGATTCATGTATTTATCCCCCCTGGTTATATAAACGACGTCTAATCATGATTGATTGTGCTAGCATCCAATTTAAGCAGCAGTCCAATTTTAACCATTAACAATATTAACGCTGATTCATTGCCTCGCAGTGGAGAACCCTCGGCACTCGGACTTCACGAAGCTGCGGACGATGTTGATCTCGACACACATGCAGGACCTGAAGGATGTCACGCAAGACGTCCACTACGAGAACTTCCGAGCGCAGTGCATCTCGCAGATATCTCAACACGCCATGCGGGAAAGAGGGTTTGTTGTGTTCTCTTTATTTACCTTCGATTTAAAAAATGGCATAAGTATAATGTAATAGTAAGATCATAACTACAGTACCTCTCTGTGAAGATCAACTAGAGATAACAATTGCTAGGATTTGAGTGCCCGCTAACAATTACCGTTAGGAAGTCATGCGACAATAGAGGATGTACCTACGTAGGCAGGGACTAGGTAAACTGAAAATAAAAAAAGATTACACCATACCTTCTAATACTTACTTACGTAGGTAATTCGGATTTTTTCATTGAAGTATCCTTTTACAAGAGCCCAAACCGCCCGCCTACAATACTTACATGCATTAACGATCACGTTGACCCCACTAACTAGCTAAATTGTCCGTGCTAAATAAAAGAGGGTTCACCTCAATAGACCACGCCATGACTGTTTCTGGGGGCCTAGCTTAAATTAACTCATGTAATCTTATGATTAATGTTATCTCTTCTCTTACTGAAGAAATAATTCTTCGGTTTCTGCCAGTTTAAGTTCTCGTTACTCAATTACAGATGACTTCATGGGTTATTTTTAGTCCCTTTCAAAAATAGAACGTTTGTAACTAACTTCATTTGGTGCATTTTAAACCCGCTGCTACCTATCCAATTAGTAGCCTTCTTAGGACTTCTAGTATTTTAAAAGCGGCTTGTTGAGTTGATAGAATATTCTACCTACTTAGGCACAGGTTGACTGTAACACAATAATGTTTTTAAGTTGGATTTTTATGATGATTTCAGGAAACTGAAGAGAGATTCCATGGGGAACAACAACGAAGTAGTTATCACGGACACAGACAGATTGTTGCTACAGAAGGATGAAGAGGTAATAAACCACACCTTAACGAGACCAATCTTCTAACTAATCAATATACTTTGGTCAAGTTGCCACTACAAATTCATATCAAATGTACTTAATACTATTTTCTTTCCTTCACAGATTCGTCGTATGCAAGACATGTTGACGCAGATGCAAGAAAAACTCAAAGCTTCCGATAAAAAACATGACAGTATTATAGATGTATAGAAAATAGACTGCAATGTATAGCATAGCATAAACATTACGTACTCACATAAGTAGACGTATAATAAATTATGAGAACCTCTTTAGAAAATTCAAATGAATTTAGATTTTTATAATACAAGTTAGTTAATACAATAGGTATGGTAATTTACAACAATTTTCAGAGACAAAAAAGTTTTAATTTATAGGTAGATACCTACCTATTTGTCATGTATTTGTATAGATACATTTTATTACACAATTCAGTGTCTAGTAATACGACGATTTGAATAAAATAATACCAGTTGATTAGGTACCTATATGGATAACACATAAGTATGTATAGACATTGAGCGGTGTAATAATAATTCATACAAACGAAATTTTATGGAGTTCCTCGCTCCAAACTTGGCCGAGGGGCCGAGTCGGAAACAGCAGTTGCCTTTAGTCGCCGTCAATGGTGGCACCATGTCTAAAATTATGTGCACTAGAATAAATTGAAACGCGCAATGGATAGGTACAGTCGAGCAACGCTATTTCCGTATAACACGGGCCATTTTTGGAAGAACATGGATTTTTCCTCACGATCTATCGAAAACTATCATTAGGCTGAATATACCTAGGTAAAATTATAGTTATTGTCGGTAGTTAACCAACTTTATCTTTGCAATAACATTACTTAGATGTATTAATCTACAATCAACTCTTTTAAGTTTTTAGTGATCTAGTTGTTATGCAGTTTGATTGATAAATTAGTACCTAAGCCTAATAACTATTATATGCACCTATATTAAACATTAAAAATGAAAACCCTCCACTAACAGCACAAGCGTCATCAGTTCTGGTACAATCAATAAGGCTTTCCATCTATCCTGGGATATTTTCCTATTTTAGATAGGTGGGTACAGAGCCGTTAGTGGTTAATGTGCAAAGACATTGAGAAAGTATCCAGCTTTAATGGCGCAGCCCAATAGTTCGTAGATTTAACAGTGATGGCAGCTCTACTCAACACTAAGTTTTGCTGCGAAGCATCACGTGCAGGATCTGTACCCACCTGCCCTGCTGCCTGTGCCGACGCAAGTTGAAACAAAAATTGTGTTAACAATTAATTCATCACCATCAGTACCTAATAATGTAACAATATCGTATAGATAGACAGACTGACTTTCTATACATGTATCACATAATGGACTCGACCACTAACCTACATATTTTTATTTTTTTGGAAAATTTATTACAACTATCAGAAAAAAAACATTGTCACAGTCTAGATAATTATACCAAAGCGTTTAATAAATTATGAACTTTGTATCGATATTATTGAAATAAACTGTAAATTGATACTTTAAAGAGATTTTTATTTTAAAACTCACAGTAAATATTTCTTGTCTCTCGTTGACCAAGGAAAGGTTATCACAGTGGTTGTAAAATATATAGCTTTTTCGGAATAATGCCCTTTGAAATTGAGACTAAAAACAGAGTTATTGTACCTTTGCCCGAAAACCTATAACAAAAAGCTTATTGAGAACCTCTTCCTTGTATGGAAATCGGTTAAAATTATAACACGAACCATAGATAAATATTAGGGCATGATTCCACTGGTTCTTCCGTTTACTATTTCACCTGGTCTAACCGCTACTAGAACAAATATTAGGTAACAAATACCCTGAACAAGGTTTTTATTTTATATTTAACCTGCAGTACAAAAAGGACGGTGTTACTGTATACATAAATACCGTCATTCTGTGCATTAAAACCTTGCAAACTCATATTAAAAACTCGACTTAAAAGACACGGCATCAGTCTGAATGTTTAACATGCTGTCATATGTCAAGACATAGCAATGTCAAAATGTTATACTTGTCAAATGACCAATAGCGATCATTAGGGAAGAAATTATTGCTGCGGTTGAAAAATTAAAGTTTATAAACTATAGCATTTCAATACGTGTAAATTTGAGTCCATTAGAATATAGAGCATGCGATAATATTTTTTAGAAGCCAAATAGAAATTCAAAATGGGTGACAGAGACCTTTCTATGGGCCCTCGGAAAGGTGTAACCTATCCAATAAAGGTTCAGTATTGTGGTAATTGTTCTATGCCGATAGAATATTGTGAATACTACCCAGAATATGATAAATGCAAACAATGGCTTGAAAAAAACCTGCCCACGGAATTTGAGAAAGTGAAAATTGGTGAGCCTTTTGTGTGACTTGTTGGATGCTAGGTTAAGTGTATTAACGAAGTTTTCTGCTAATTTGTCAATATTGATGGATTAGAACTTATTTAAAGCGAAAATAATCTTGCTAATTAAAGCTATACTTGAAAAAAAGTTTGAAAATTTAAAAATAACCAATCATGGCACCCAATACCTTTCATCAAATGTTAATTTATTATTATAGATGAAGAAGAAAATGCCGGCGGTGAAGAAGAAAAGAAGCGACAAAAGCGTGGTGGAAAAGGCATGTTGAAGTCAAAGAAAAAGGAAGATGTCCCCAAGCTAGTGCAAGTATCTAGGGCCCCTCGAGGCAAGAAGAAATCTGTCACTGTGGTCTCTGGTCTGAGTACTTTTGGTGGGTATTTGGAACCTTTTTCTTGCGTTATGTTATAAAATGCCCTTCTCAAGCCCTACAAAATCCTTTTTGGCAAAAAATATATGCTGGACTTGCAATTTTGTCTACCACTTCAGTGTTCATGTGTCCATTCACTGTGTCAATGCTTCACAATGTTCAATGCTTATTTGTTAAGGCAAAATATTTTTTTATTTTCAGATATTGATTTGAAGGTGGCTGCCAAATTCTTTGGCACAAAGTTTGCTTGTGGCTCTTCTGTTACTGGGGATGATGAAATTGTAATCCAAGGAGATGTGAAAGATGATCTCTTTGATATTATACCCGAAAAATGGCCTGAGGTATTCATTTTTATTATTTATTTATTTATAAATTAAAAATATGCACTTTTGCATATCATAAATAATTTACTGTGTAACATAGTGACCATCACATGCCATAGATTATAGACTCATTTCAGAAACAAGTCTTCTATCAATAGCCACATCATTAGAAACAGAAAATGATTTCATTTATTTGATATACCTACATGTTTTTTTAAGTATGCTCTATATTTTTACCTTCTACTAGTAAAATTCTTCAAACTAAAATAAATCTCACTTGAATTATGTTAAAGGCTTACCTTAAAACCAAAAAACATATTAAATTATGTAATGTTGTTTCAGATTGATGAAGATAGTATTGAAGACTTGGGAGATCAAAAAAGATAGTCACAACTTTAGAGAATTGATATTAACTGATGTTGCTTTTTTACTTAATAATTTTGCTGTCTGGTCAGTGTTTAAGTCTCCACCTTTTTTTACTTCTATTGGGTTTTTCCCTTCACAATAAAAAGAAAACCATTGAAGAAGATAATTCTTCAAGTAAAAATATTAAGGATTAAAGCATTATGTCAACATTTTCTTATTTATATTATGGTCTTCATAATTTGAATAAAGATGTGGAAAGATTGTCGCAATTTCTATTTCATTCTTGAAAACTATAAATCAACTTTGCGCCGAATTTACTGGAATCAGAACACAAAGCTTGTTATGATATTTAATAACACACACACAGTTTCACAGGTATCTTCAGGGAAGAATAAAATGTGGTTGCTCCATGCGAAATCTGGTGGGTGAGGCGATCGTAGCGCACGTCGTGATAGAAATTCAGAACAAATCATTACAATATTCTGTTCCATGTAGTCCACCTACAGTTTTTAATTATGAAATCCTATTTTAAAAAACCATAGATTTAGGATCCCACTACAGTTTGATGGATTGGCGTGACAGATATTGTGGTATGAGTCCAAAAACGAATACGGTAGGGCACTGTATTTATCAAGCTCAAATGTAAATAACATAAGGAAATCAGCACATACTTACTCGTACAAGAAAAAGTCACTTAGCTAATGTGCCTATTTCAGTTTTGGCTCCGCTAAAAAAAACACTCGATTGCCGATCTATCTACTATTCTATATCTATGGAAACAACCAGTTAGATTTGCTAATTCTAGATGGCGTTGCTGTCGCACACTCCCAATGATCCCATCCCATGAAGAATTTCATCAGATTCACTGATTCCATCAGGGTATTTTATAATAACAAACTGAAGGTGGCGTTTTCAAAATGATTATGTTGTTTTTATCCTCATAGCACTGGTATTTCTCGTACTTAAAATGAAGAGATAACTATCATTCATAAACCACAAGTAAAAATCCCGAAAATATTTTAACATGCGGCTCTCAAGTCACAAGCTTCACTAGTTGGGGCTCATGCTTTTAAAATTATATTTCTGTGTTGTTTTTATCTTAAAAAAAATACAGCGCACTATTGTATACTCGATACACCCAAATAGTGCTTCTATGTTTTGCTTGTAACCTTAAGCTTTATGTTAGCTTTATACATTGAATTATAAATTAATAATTCTTAATAAAGTAAAAACGGATCCTATACAATATTTTCCAATTTAATAAATACCTGTGTTCCTTTTTTTTTCGTGGAACGGTAACAATTATTTTTTAATGGTATTTTATTTGTCTTTCGTAGTGGGCAACATCGTCTTCTACTTCGCTAAACAATAGGAGTGGGTAATATAGCTTTTTCACAATATCAAATCGAAACTATATATTGATATTTGATATCGGATTTCGAAACTATATATTTTCTGAAACTATATATTAACAGATACGCGTAATCCGTCTCATGATGTTGTATCATTCCATAAAGCGTATTGTGAGTGAGAACCACCTAGGCATGCGATATTGTAAATATCGTAATACGATGTATCTCTAAGGAGCTAAATTACAAACAACGGTTTTGTCTAGATACTTAGCTGAAGTTTAAACATCACTAATTTCACGTGATGAAAAAGCCTATTACGTAGTTAGAGAAAACATACAATCGTCATCATCAATGAACTGTCCTTCATACTTTTACCAGGCTTAGGACTGGCTGCATTATTGTCTGTTATGAAAAGTTTTATAATAAATTATACCTAAATGTAGGTGCCGAACGATAAAATAATGCAGGCGTATTTAACAGTTCATTTGATGATATATACAAACTTTTTATATTTACACTATTTACATTGTCTTTTTACATTTTCAACTATTTACGTTGTTTGTTCAGCATTTATTTAAATCTGTTTTCATCTAGATTTACGTTCAAAGATACGAGCTGGTTTACTTTTGATGTTGTCAGCCGAGTGCGACGATCATTTATAATTAGTCCCGTTTTGCTAAAGATCCTCTCGCATGGAACTGACGTCGCCATGATGTTTCCATATCTTTTTAATAGTTTCGCCAAGTATGGATATGTAAACTTATGTTTGCGCCACCATTCGAGAGGGCAGTTCCACGTAGTTCCTGTGAAAACTGGCAACAGGTCGTCATTCAAATAGCCATCTATTTCTTTAATGGCTTTTGACACCGGTGTCCCGACATTTTGCTTTTTTCCCACTATTTCGTTTAAAATTGTCCATGGTGAAAACTTATCAGCATTGTGGTCCTCAGATGCCGAGACGGGTGCCTCTTCTCGCGCTCTCTCCTGCGCTATAATACCACTTACTAAGTCCTGGACTCGTTTCTTAGTATTTATAATTTCATTTTCGTCAGAAAAGACAGCCAGTTTGTATCGAGGATCTAAAAATGTACATACCGAAAATGTTCCACTTCTTTCAAGATTGGAGAATCTGGTTATTAGTCCTGTCCTTAAAGTGTAAATTAGCTCTTTAGATACATCACAGAATTCTTCGTCCAGGAGTTTATCACATGATGATATTAGACACCGTGTCATGACTATGACTGAACTACCAGTCATATACTTTTCGCCGCTCATCGATTCTGTCGCGTCCTCGAACGGTTTCAATATTTTGTGACTTCGGCAAGTAGCAACCACTCTTCGTTGGTAATAATGGGAAGGTCTTTTCTGATGACTGCAACTGTAGACCTAATGCAATGTTCCAGTTCCACGAAGCGCCGTATCATGTGAAAGCTGGAGTTCCAGCGCGTCGGAACTTCTTGAATCAAACGTTTTGGTACGCAGTTTGGCTGATCATTAGTTTGTGCTTTTAATAATTTCTCTAAGGCGGTACTGTTTTTTAAAAAGCGCACAATTTTTTACTTTATCTAATACGGACTGTAGAGTCTGCTCTCTTGTAATGGCATTCTGTAAAATCAAATTAAGCGTGTGTCCATAGCATCCATAATGCTTCCAACCGATGTTAGTAACCGCTCTTTGAATATTGGCCGCATTATCAGTTACTATAAAATTAATTTTGTTTAATGTTAATTCATATTTACTCATTACATCATTTAACACACTCTGAATGTTTTCACTCGTATGAGAATCTTCGAAATTAGAACAGTCCAGCAAGATGGTCTTTAGCTCGAACTCCTCCGTGATAAAATGACCGGTAACAGCCAAATACGATTCATTGGCTCTTGACGTCCATAAGTCAGCTGTAAGACACAAATGTTCAATGCTACCCAATGTCGTTTTAAAGTTTCTTCGTTTTATTGTACAAGGCAGGAATCATGACGTTAGAAATAGTTTTTCTAGTCGGGAGTTGATAGCCAGGGATCCAGCGCATAACTTTTTAAAAGCTCGTTCCTCTACTAATGTAAAGGGTGATAACTATCTATGAATAAGTCTAGTACATCATTGTCGATCTTTCTTTTCAAGTCACCTGATATTTTTTTAGTGGCGCCATATCTTTCTATACCTTGTTGTCTTACGTGACGTGGGGGTGAAACTGTTGGATTCGCTGCTGTTGAAGTTGAGGCGATTGGGTTTGCTAACGTAGTTATTGTAGCCGATGTTGACGGTGTTGCAGATGAATCTGCGGCAATAATCTGACTTGCTGAGGCAGTTTGGAAAGTCGTAATATCTTGCTGCCCGGTAGCAACTCTCGTATATGCATCTAAATGCTTTTTTTTTAAATGTGCCTTTAGATTGCCTGTCGTACCTTTATAACTATAACTGTCACCACAAACACGACATTTGGCTTTTTTGTCCACTAAATTTGTTTTGTCAAAATAGTCCCATAAAATACTCGAATTTATACGAGACATTTTTAAAAATAGTTTTTAACACGAGTCACAAAATGTTTCAATATAAGTACCTAACCTACTCTAATTTTACACTTAAATTTTATTTACACCTTAATACCTACACACATTAATACTCAAGTTAAGAAATTAAACTATTTTAAATACTAAACTAACACAAATTAACAGAAAATCAAATCGTAAGTAAGTAATAATGAGGAACAACAATAATGCGCTCACTCAATAATTGCTAGCACGAAACTAAAAAATAGAATTTTAAAATTTCTTTGCTTTCTAGTTCAAGGCCAGAGGACAACAAGCGTCATGCGCGAAGTTAATAAATCCTTGCAAATTATGTAATGTAATATGCATCATTATTACTTTAAAAGAAAGTTGAAATTCCTTTAACAATCTTGCCAAAATACTAAAACAATTCTTCAAACAGACTTATTGCATTTGACATAAGGTTCAGAATAGTACCTACGGATTATTAAGCTACGTTCTACGTTGGTTTTATTAATCACGCGCTCCCTCTCTCGGCCGGCTGCTAAGTTATTTCGTCGGTGTAGAGACTAGAGATCGTGTCACATCGTGTATACTCGGTCTTTATTCGGTAAATCGGTTTAATACGATACGTACGACAAGCTCATACTCGCCCTCGGATACGTTTTGGAGCAATATAGTGTTTCGCCCGATATATAGATTCAGATTAAGCCGATATCGGATTTTAGATATTGCACCAATATATAGATTCAATATCTATATACGTTTTGTATCACCCACTCCTACTAAACAACACAAAATAAAATCACTTTACTCATTTTGCATTCGTTGTGTGTTGTGTTTTGGTTTTACAATAATGATGAAACGTTAGTGTAGAACAAAGTGAAATTATTACTTTTTATGGAAGCTTGGAAGTGATTAGCGGCTAGTTGTGATCATAATGTAGCGCTCAGTCAAGTTCCGTAATCCATTATCCCTAAATAAGTTATTGATCTTTTTTTATTGTATGAGACTGTAAATAAATATAAACTAAGAAACATGTCTGTGGTCAAGGGAAAACTTGTGAAAATGGAAGTCATCCAAGTTGGTGAATACGAATTCACCAAACAAGACATTATAGGCCATGGAGCCTTCGCCATGGTATACAAAGGAAGGAAGAGAAAGGTATGGATGATATCAAGATCTATGACGCGCTTTTGTTCTAACTTGTCTTTACAACTTATATTAGAGAAACCTAAATACTCCTAGGTGCGAAAAATACAACTATTGTTGTTTTACGCATCTACAATTATTGATTTCTTCCTGTGGTGGGTGGTGGCATTTTGTTGTATTATGTTGCAGAGTATATAGCACTGATTTCGCAATACATTTTAGTATCAAAATAATGTGTTATCTAGTCTAAGTAGTTGACGCAAATGCCATTAATAATAGATAATATGTTGTTGTTTGTAGGAAGTGTTTGAAAATTCAATTTTTGTAATCAGCTGTTAATAAATAACCTATAAAACTTTGTAAACATTACTATTATTTACTCTAAGTTATTAGTCTCGATAATGGATGTAATTTTTTTCTACAGTTTTGCAGAAAACTACAATAAAAAAAAAATGATTTATTTGGAGTTATATTTGAGGTCAAATTTTATAACAGCCAGTTGGTGATGTTTTACACTATAGTTTACTTAACCAAAAAAGGAGTATCTTTAAGGATATACACTCATCGTAATACATACATAGTTAAAATAATAGTAAATAAACACAAATTATTTTGTATATAAGCAGTTGAGCGCAGTAAATCACTGCAAATCGCTATGCTCTAATTTCAAAACTGATAAGATACTATTGATTCTCTTAAACTATGTTACAAAGACATAGTTACTATTTCCACATAATTTTGCTTGGCTATGTATTATCTTTGTAAAATGTTATTCAAATGCTGTATAAAATTTTAAATCTCATTAACAACTTTTCTGAGTAACTAGATTCTATTCAGTGCTTCCTGCTTAATGAATAAAAATTGCCCATAAGTTATTCTGAAATTTAAGTGCTTTATTACTTCCATGTTAATTCATCAAAATCTATTCAGTAGTTTTTGCATGATACAATAACAATTCATTCATACTTTCTTTCACATTTACCCAGGCCATATTACACAGATTTCGAACTTTATCATGAATTCTCTGAGCATTAAAATATAAAGAACAAGTTTCTACATTTTGTAAGTAAAGAGCTAATATATGAGGGAATTCTACGTTTATGGAAATGTCTATGCATTCCTACACCCACTGTGGCACACCCAAGTGTGAATAAGAAAAATGCCCATCATTGATCATATGGATAGCTTCGATGAACAGTGATTATACTCAATTCACTAATTGCTTGGTACCTAAGTAGCGTAAAGCATTTTTTATTTAATACCAGTTCTTTTTCCTGCAATTTCCCTTCTTGTTTTCTTTGATGGTCTACAAGATATAATTACAAACATGTCTCATAGCTATATTTAAATTTAAAAATTATTTATTTTTCTGGTATGTTTATTGCATGAAATAAAATATTTAAAAAACATAAAGTTACCTTATGTTGATATACTTTTTGTAGGGTAAGGTTACTCATACCGTCATCAAGTACTGTTATTTGAAAAACAATATTAAACAGAGAAATATTTAATTTCCTACCACATTATTAAAATTACCATCCAAATCATCTTTGAATATTACCTACATGATCAAGGTTTCTATCATATAGGTTGTTTCTGATAGTCTCAAAAGTTAAATCACTTCTTTCAATTCTATCTGTCCCATTCAAAAGCAATAGGTTGTTACTCTACTTATGAAATCAAGACATTAATGATTGACCTGGATTTACTATATTATTATCGAAAGTAGTAGTATAGTATGTTTGTAGGTGAAGTTTCCTTAAAGCCAGTTTAATAAAAGATGTTACTAGACAGTAGACTTAAATTTCAGTTTCTCGGCTATATTTCGAAGTAACGTCTCGTGTGGCGTGTACTTAGGCAGCTGCTCGCCTATTCCGGTTTCTGTCTGCAGCTGCTAATAACTAGGTTAATTTGCGTGTGTGAGTATGCACTTAAAAACAGAACTTATTCGTAAACCCTGTTTAGTGTTTAATACTATGTATATCATTTCAATTCAATGCAGACTTTTTGACATTATACAGGGTGGTCCAAAAGGTGACGTCAAACCGCACCTTTCATTTCCCGCTAGAATAATAAATACGGGTTATGGTGTGTCATGCAATATAAAAACTTCGTGTCCGAGCAGAACTCACACTCGGCCGAATTTCTTTCATAGCCCTTAACATAATCGCACCGGGCGTAAGTATATTCGCTCAATGATTTGCGAATCCTGAAATGACATTAAATATCGGAAATTGAACCATTTACACGCTGTAGAACACCTATCTCTAGCTAGTATGTTTGATATGATTTCGAAAATTGCAACTAAATCTTAATTACTACATAGTGTAAACCCTCTCATTTATTTCCAACAAGATGTTACTTGAGCTGACGTCATTAACCAGCTTACCTGGTTAAGTTGTGTACAGTGCAGTACGAGCATTAGGTTTCTCGTCTTTGTTTAAAAGCAAGTGGACAATAGATCGCCGCACAATGCGACACGCAACGTGCGCACCGTGCCTACACCTCAAGGGCGTTATACTAGGCACGTGCACACAGGACCATCTAAAAGCATTTAAATACATTGCAACGGCTTCCGTTGGGCCTTGTATCAATCTAAGGATATCAACTAATTAGCAAACCACACCATGTTTCAGCAGTCCTTCTCAAAAGAGTGACTTCTAAATAAAAAAAATATAAGATTGCAGATATAAGAATTGTACAATCAAGTTTTACAAAAACTCTAAGTTTAATAATATGAGCCATGAGTGTGTTAATTAAACTGCCCAATTAGAGCGGTTTTACAGTAGCAGTTGTCGCCCGCATACGCGTGACAACCAAGCAGATAATCCTGTAGTTTGAAAGCGTTTGAAATCTTAGTCAAGATTTTCTGCAATCGTAACTGGTTAGGAGAATGAAATGACCACGTGATTTATCGATTTGAAATATTGATTAACATTGCTACAGCGTTTACGATTGTAGAAAACATCTTAGCCAAGAGTTAAGGAGGCAGGAGTTACATTTGCGAAATCGGCCTTCCTTGTGTATCATATCGATTTGATAAATACAATAATCCAAACATAGGTACAAAGGTACTTATAATTCGTAGTATCCGCAAACTTTTAGTGTTCGTGCATTTCCACGACATTTCCATATAACATAGGTAATCTACTTCCCAAGGTTATTCAACTAATCGCTATAGTAAGCTAGTATAATTTTCTTGACATGACATTTAATGATGTAACAACGTAATTGCATTGGCAAACGAATGACGTTGGCAAGTGAGAAGTGCACCACGAACGGTGACCGTGACCGCACTTCAGACACCGCAATATCAATACCTAGCTAGGTAATTAATAAGAAATGTGTAGGTGTGGATAGTATAACTAATTGCTCTATTTATAATTGTTATTATCCTTTGATTTAAAGTATCTAAACCGAGCTGCTAGAGGTGGGTACGTCACAAGATACATCTAAGATGGAATTGCTGTATAATCTCGTACGGGGCTTGTGTTGAAATCAGGTCAAACTGTAATCGCTTCTCGAGCCTACGGAATGTAGGGCAGGCTAATGTTAGATCTGCGCCGGCGCACCACCCTCTGGATAAAAGCAAATTAAACCAAATCGCATCGACGACTTAAAATAAATCCTTGCACGTTCCAATTTGCAACTTGAACTCTCCCGCTTTGTAGAATAAACAAAAGAGCAATGTTCAGGAAAATGCGTCAAGAAACTATATATGAATGAATGAATTATGATTTTGTATAATTTAGAACGTTGTTTAATAAATTTTAAAGTATATAGGGTGTTACAAAAAAGAGGAAAGCTAAAACGGGGGTTAAACGGTATTGCTCAGATGTAACATAAAAGAGTTTGAATAAAAAATGTGTACTGCAGCATAATTAAAGTAAACATATACGATTTGGTGAAACATATACCTAATGGCCACGCCACGTGATGAATCACGCTTGCATATGAAGAAACTGATGGCTTTCCAAAAAAATAATCTCATCGCACAAAGCATAATCTGCACGTGAAATCAATCTAGCAATTGTACTTACCGAGTTTCTTAGTTCCTATGGAATTTAATGATTCTTAAGCTAATGAGGCTCATTCATAGACCTCAGTCTTACTGTTCTTGGATCGCGTAATTCGCGTATGAGATTGAACCACACCACGAAGTTCCTAAGAAACGCAAATTGCATTTGCTTTTATTGAAGGATCTATAATATAATCTTCAATAAAATATTCTCTAAAATGAAAAAAAAAAGGTTCGGTTTTCATGTAGGTATAGTATTATTTACTTTTAAGCAAAAGACGCTAACTTCAGAAACATTGACTTTTTTGTGATATCACGTCTAATTCTTTTTCCTTTTTTGCAGAATCCGTCACAATCAGTCGCCGTCAAAGTGGTGACGAAGAAAGGAATCCAGAAAGCTTCAGAGATTTTGGTCAAAGAGATAAAGATTCTTCGTGAACTGACTGCCCTTCACCACACCAATTTGGTCGCTATGCACGACTGTATGGACAGCCCCGCCTACGTCTATGTCGTCATGGAGGTAGGTCCATTTATAAATACATTGTTTGCGTCCTTACCACCTTTTTTACCAAAGCTGATATTTATAATATTTACTAACTTGACTTTTGCACAAAAACAATCTTCTTTTAAATCAACTGAAAGGGAACATAGACGTACATAATATGGAATACAATGCATCTAATTAATTGACGTTATTATAAAAAAGGGTTACAAGCAAATGACCTGGGCATACAACATAGTAATGATTTGCAACAAGTATGTTTGTTTTTAACGTTGAGTGTTCGTGTTGTTGCTCGATGTGACTCATCCGGTAAAGTTTATTGCCTTTTACTCAGAGTTTTGGAGCAAAAGATACCAGCATCGAATTACACAGAAACATGTCACACAAACCGATTTCAACGAATCGTGTAGCCGTCGCGTCCGCGTGAGAGCTGTAGTTATTTATCAAATATTGCCATTCGCCGTTTTGTAAACAGGAATCTCGAGGCGATATTTCTCAAACAGTGCCTAAAATAACTCCCATATAAGATCCGTATCGGTTCCGTTTGCAGAAGATTGTGTTGAATGCTAAGGCATAAATCATAATTTATATAAACCAATATAATAATTCATAGGAACTATAAATACATAAATTCAGACAATAAAAGCTTTGCGGCATTTTATAGTATCACAGTTTAATACACATTTAATAAGTAATAATTTGCATTTACACAAATGTAATTGACATTTTTATCGTATGCGGATTAAGGGCAAGGTTACTGGGTTATGGACATTTATAATGTTAGCCACTGTACTTAATTAATAACAATGTCTTGATACATATTTAATCGTTCTAGCGATGTAGATGAAATGTATTGAAACGACAACTTTGCATTCAATGGCAATAGAGTTAATTAATTAACAATTCCGGGATTGCGTAAATAGAAAACGAGGAACTTAATTGCGTTTTATTTTAAACTTTTTAATTTACAAAAAGTTTTATTACTTATTCCTTCATAAATATTCAAAATGGTAGTAAAAGTATGTACCAAGAGACCGTAGTTGCTCACAGTTTTAGCTTTACGTAGGTACTTATACAATTTATTTCTTAGACAAAGGACTTAGTAGTAGCCATGCATAAAGTCATGTTAGGTATAATACTGAAAAAAAAACACGTTGTGGTTCTGGGCACGTTGTATATTTTAATCTAGTTTAGCTTCTAGCATCATAAGCGTTGAATTATCACATGGCTTAGATTCTGTCTACTTCATAGAAGTTTATAACTGAAACGAATTGATTAAGCATAGAAGAATTACATTAAAATCGCAAAAGTACATAACATTTATCGAAGTGAGTTTTTTATTGGTGTGTCGACAACCATGCCGGCTTCCGCATGACATGCGCGTATATGTGGATTCGCAGCAAGGTCACTACGCATTAGATAAATAGTAGTCGGCTTTACCACGCAGCCAGGGCGTGTCGTGAGCCGTCCGTACTCTTCGCATTACCTAAATTCATTTCATCTGTTACCCCGAATGCGGATAGTGAAAATCCGGCTCACGTTATTGCGCAGTTTTGAACAGTAATGGGTCAAGGAATATCAACAATTAAGATTGTACAGATAAACAAGCTTCTTCCCGCGGCGTAGCCCGCGTTACACAATTTCATTTTAATCATTTGAGCAGAAACTTACAACGATACCTTTTCTGAAAAGCAGCCAAATTTTCTCATTAGCCTTTAGCCGATGTCGAATGAAAGCATATGGATTAAATAACTGCAACTGTCTTTTTTTTTGACATTATGAACAGACAGGCACCTGAATATGATAAAATGGCGGAGTTTCATGAATATACATAGTCCGCCATTCAATATTATTACACATTCTTATCTGAGACAGAAATGTGAAGTGTTCTCCATGGCAACGTGTTGTCGGCTTCGCTCGATGGCACTGCGATACCCTACTAACCTATTTATCTTTAACAATACTCCCGAAACGAAGAATGCTTAACCGAAACATAAACAATACAATATACTTACCTAATTATATGATAAGTCTACATTTCATATCTTATAAGAAGTTTCAAAGGAAATACCTAATGTCTTTGTTATTTATAACTTACAACTGATAAAATGTTCCATTAAAATTTACCTATTGGTACGTAAACTAAAACGTTTTGTGATACAAAAAAAAACTTCATCAGATTAAGACCACAAAGCCAACCAACCAGGAGTGTCATTTGGGAGCAATTTTAAAATGTCCAAATTCTCAAGAGTGATATCCATGGAGACTGGTATTATTTAATTTTCTACAAGATCTATCAAGGTATACATAAGATTTTACCTCACCGCGTGGGTTTTTACCACGAAATATTGTTTACTGACATAAAATAATCCATATAAAATGCAATAGTTCCAAATCCGAAGCGTCTGGTTTTCATAATTTTTTCACACCCTGTATACACAAAGTGTACCTACAAAACAGAGGTATTTCCACATTGGAGCATTCAGTGTAGTAACAAAGGTATCGTAATCGAAACTGAATTCATCTCCTAATTAGCAGGTGGTTGCATATGCATGCTCCATGCATGATGCAACACTGAATTAGTAAGAGTATTCTATAGCGGCGACATTGTGTCTGTTACGCTCCCACACGTGTCGTCTCTGTACGTGTTTTTGCCTCGTGTAGACTAACACATAGATAATACTATAGCGTCTGCTTTGCTTTACTGATAAATAGATTAATGCGCAGAAATGACGACCATGACGTACGCCAAATCCGGCGCGTTGCGTATACGTTACACTTACACGTGAAAAAGGTAACAAATAAAAACAAAAACAATACTGGTGTCATTTATGCAACATAATTATTGCGAGCACCTACTTATAACATAACACTATGGTACAAAGTAGCATGCCAACGCTCCCCTAAAGATCGTCATTGTTGCATTCGCTTTGAAATAATATTTATATGCCAATGACGCCAAATGTCTTGTGAGAATACACACTATACGATAAAATATCTTGCCCACTGCTCAGTTAGATCATCATGATGATAATGAACCACATAATTATTAATTGTATTTTTCCGTAATTATAGTGCGCGTGGTGTCGTTGAAAAATGTTCGATAGACATAGATTGAGGTAGAGCGGCATGTCTTGTTGACATTATCGTCACAATTTATATTGCTTGAATTTGCGTAATTTGTTGTCTTTGTTCTTGTTATTTAGAGTTGGCGAAGAACATTGTTAGAATTCTGTTTCTTTCCAAATGTATGTGTTTATTATAAATAACTTCAAGGGCACACGAGTCAAGTGGACGCAGCAGGTCAGTCAGAAACGACGTCTACGTATAGCCAAAATACCTGCGACGCTAGTTGTTCATAATATTACGTACACTTGTTTTCGTTGCGTAAAAAACTAAAACAGCAATGCCCTCATCGCGCTACAAAGCCAAACTCAAGTTCATTGGCACGATTTCTTTATAGTTGGGGTACATAGTCGCCATGGCTGCTGCGGACCATGACAATCTAATAATTGGCATCATCCGCGTTTTCAACGTTTATTTATAACTTACTCTATGATCTTGTAAGCGTTACGATGAAATATTATAACACCAAGAATAGGGAAAATTTGGAAAAAGCAATAATAGTTCATATTTCACACGTTTTTTTTTCCAAACTACCTACGTTCTTATTGCTCTTGAAGACGAGTTTGGTTTGATCAAACTAACAATAGAGTAAGATAAATATATTCACATTTTGGATCAAAAAATGGATGAAAAATTCCGCTTAGGTTCATGATAGCTACTATTTATAAGTAGTCAAGTTTGAATAGAAATACACTTACTCTATTCGAATATGAACTTGCCTTCTATAAGTTGATCACGTCTGTTGTGGCCCATTCTACCGTGCCCATACAGTCTAGCAAAAACAACACGGAAGAACCACAATTGTATATCGCGGCGTCATAATTGTTATAGTCGGGTCTCGCCATTTTTATATTCTAATGGTTCGAATGAGTTGATTAATCGTTTTTTTTATTCTTCGCTTTTAAAAAGAAGCTTTAGTATTAGTAAGCTAATAAGCGTTCAGGCAAGGTGTTTTTTGCGCAACTTGTTACTATTCATTCGGTAACTTATGAAAATGAGTTTCTGAGAAATTCTGCACTAAGTTCACCAATTGTTCTTTTCTATCACATCATATTAATCCCGCGTGGTCCAATTTAAATGAAATTTCACAATAAGGTACTTATGTAAACAAAATCCATACTGAGCTGAAAATATTTAATTTTATATGCTGATAAAAAAAAAGATCTATCTTAATATTTGTTACCTAATTATTTATAATCTCACAATAGAATATCATCCACCATCTGTCACGGTTGGCAGATTGTACACACAGCATGTATCTATCTACTTGCCACCCAATTTAAACTGGTCACGTGTTGCCAGCGAGATCGGGACACGAAGCACGTGTGCCGTGCCAATGTTCCATATTCGAGCAAAGTTTTGATACGTTACATAACATCATTCTATTTATCTTTTTCCGTGTATACGACCACGGGGATAGTTGATAAATACGAACATTTTAAATGTTTGCAATACTTAGTTTTTAACCATGATTAAAAATCAAAAGTTTTACATCATCGAATATGGGTTTGTCAAGGACTTAACGAGAGGCCAAAAATTGGAGGCACCGATGGCATTTTCGTTGTTACATTTAAAATGCAAATGTCTGTCGGGTTTATTTACAATCCTGGTGATAAAAGGGTGCCGTTATTACAAGTTGTGAAACTGTCTTCAAGCTATTGCGAAAAAAGCACATTCACCGCGCGCAGTGTGCACGCAGAATTAACAACACAGTAAGGTCATCTGCCGATCAAATGCATTGCATGCACGTCTGATTTCATGCCGGATGCAACGGAATCACAACACTCATAAAATAATTAAGTACATGTGTACAGATGATAATGTTTAACAAGGTTCACAGTTAGATTTCATTTTTACATCGGCAAAAGGGTTATCAGACCATGGCAGTAATTTTCATATACGATTCATAAGAAACCGTAAGTGCCTACATAATATTGTGGAAATGGAAAACCACAGCAATATTATGCACGTTCGCATAGTAATATTGACAGCTGCGGACGCAATCTCTTTGCCAAGCTTAAGCGGGGTGTTGATCTAATCCAATCGCATTTTCCTGCCGCGATCTCATACTAATTGAAAGATACCTCCAGTTATATTTTATCCTACATACACAATCTAGTATTACGTAACGTCGGTAAATCATCTAGCTTTGAAACATTTCCGCTACAGCATTACGTGCAAATGTACGTTTACAGAAAGAGGTTTAACGTTTCATATAAGTGCAGTAAATCTAAATGGAGTTTTTAGAATCATATACCTGAGTGCAGCCTGTTCCCGGCTTAGCACCCAGGTGTGTTCCGATGTTAGTTTTGATGCACCCTTATAAAAATACTTTTAAAAAGTTAAAATGTTATTGCCTATAATCAGGATGACCTACTCATCTAGAAAACGTACTCGCACATAAAAACATTGTCTCTTCTTGGCGGCTGTGATTTCACAATAAGATTGTGTTCGTACAATGAACTGTGAGTGAACACGTTGAGCAAAACAAAGAGTACAGTGTCACCAATGATAAGCACGATTCGGTTCTTCGTTCAGTACGTGTAGCTGTGACCATTTGTAAAAGTAACCTTCTTAGTTAGCCAATTTTAATATGGTCTGTTCAGATCTGTACATCATTTCTTTGTAATACAATGCATGGATCACAAATCTAAAAACCTGCTGATATTAAGTAGTTACAACAGAATATAAAAGCATTTTAACCATCAATTACTAATTAGTATAGATATAATCAGTAGGACATAATTACACATTTGACTGAATCTATTGTAAACAGTAGAGCACGCATTGATAACATTTATAAACATAAAGAGATGTATCGTCGGAGTCAGGTGGTGACCTCGTGGTCGCATTAATATACGACTGGTTCTCGGGCCCTAGATCTCCACGTGGCCGCTCGCTGAGCGTAGTGGGACATTAGTTTCGAGTATTTTGCACAGTTTTGTTGTTTTGTGCATTATTAGTACATAGCTCCCTAACTTGTTGACCATCAAAACAAAAATAGCTAGAACAGCAAGTTATTAAGGAAATGCTCAGTAAAAATTTCCCCCAACTACGATTGTTCAATTTGTTTCTGTCTTTACAGTTTATTGAGATTAAAACTGCTGGACCGATTCAAATGAAATATTTTTCATAGATCTAATAGCGAGAAAGAAGAAGCTTTCTCAAAAAGCGCACCAATAATTTATATACCGGCCAGATCAGTCCAAATTCCCAATTAAGAGTAGTTAACTATCTAATGGTCAGATAGTGTGAGTTATAAGCTCGTTGCATGCATGTTATACATTACTGACACGATCTAGACAATTGGCATGCTCGATTGCGTCAGACTGGTTTCTCTCAGCGCGGCTGCAACGCCCCGTCTACAGCTGGAAAGTGTCGTGCCGGAAACCACAGCTTTCTATCTATACGCTTAATGCTCATGCCAGTTAAAATACAACCACTAAACACTTTCGATTACCATGAAGTATTGTTTCAGTAGGCTTGTGGTCCCTGATACGCGTAATTATAATGATGTTTAATAGTTGTTTCTGCTCATTGCAATTTACAATGTTTCATCGAGCTTAAATTGTTTCAAATATTATTATAACATTCAATCCACGTCATATTTTAACCATATCAAGAATCAATTAACATTTGTCGGTGTTGTAATAAGCAAAACCGGTTCAATAAGACAAAACCCATCCACTTTTGCAGAGGTGGGTACATACTATGATACATCAGCTTACAAAGCCAAGGTCTCGACTTCTCGTGTAGTTATCACTTCCCGTCGCGTTTTACACAAGCTGAATCAATTAGAATACAATCCATTCTGTAATTACTGGTAGAAATCCATTACCCGGTAAAATTTGCATTAAACACTTCGATAAGGAATAACTAAATTCGCCATGATGTGAACACTGCGACGATAAATGAAATAGGCACTTTTTTAATAAATATAACGGGGTCAATGATTTTACAGAATGGTTGAACACAAATGTGAAACGAGGACACTGCACTTGAGTCATACGCATAACTTCAAAAATGTTTATAATGTAGGTAATCTTTAGTACCACAATCCTGCTTGTCATTGATTAACAGACGGAATATTGATATACATATGTATATTGTATTGTATGTGCCTGGTTTTTACCAAACTGCGCAGTTTGTATGTTTATCATTGAGTGAAAGAACTTTTGGATGGGTATTGAAGTCAACGACTCCCCAATTAAGTGCTGTTTTATTTATAGAGAATTAAAACCAGGGAGCGAATAAAGTTGCTTAAGAGAATGAAGCACACGCCAGTCTTAAGTATTGTTGTTCTGTAACGGGGTGTAACGGGATACAGTACAGGTTGTCGGTCAGGCAGGCAGGCAGTCAGGCGCACATCCGCCATAGTGTTGCGTCTAAGTGCCGCGGCCCGCTCTTTCAACCGACATTTCTTTTCACATAAACTTTCATATACAATTCTATTGTTGCTCTTACTGTGTGACCCAGCTTGGGCTTGCTATAGTAAAATAGTGTTTTCAATAATAACTATGTGTTTCATTGTAGCTGTTACTAGTAGTTGTAGAACTAGATCTGTTATTCAAAAATATACAAGCTTATCTATTGCACCATGTTATCAACGCGCGTCTGAAATTTCACTACCTACGTAAACAATTGATTGAACTACGCATGATTCTTATCATTTGTTAACATCTGCGACAACAACATGGACACCTTGCCCATCTATTATGGTAGGAATGGCCCACGGAAATGAAGTAAAATTACATAAGGATTGGCAACAATATGTAACGAGGCTTAGGTTAAATTCTTATCAACTTAAGCTAATCCGGAACTCTGGACTCCTTAGTGCCAATAAATAGACAGAAAATACGTGGTTACCCCTTTTTTTTCACCGATATTTTCAATATCTATGTATAATAATGTCGAATGCTTGTATGTTTGTTCTCTACAGACTTTTATTTTTTCCGAAAAATCTGATGAGTTCATAAATGTGCTCCTACAAAGGATACTTAGCTGAAAATTCCGAGGCTGTTACACCCTTAACGTCCCGGGTCGTCGTCCCTTATTAGTGGCATGGAAAACAACTTTGATAAGAAACATATTAATAAAAATATCAAGCATAATAAAATATCAAATTAACCATAATTATGCAAATGTATCCAAATGTTTAAAAATATTTAGAACCTATGTAAAAGAAAAAAGATACAAACAGCAAATGAGCCCAATGGACCGATTTGATTGAAATTCGTATGTGCATTTTCAGTAGCGGCGTAAGGGGGGGGCGGAGGGGGCGGTCCGCCCCGGGTGCCACGTCTAAGGGGGTGCCATCTCGGTCGGCACATATCTGCACGACCAGGATGGCGCGGGCAAAATTGATAAGTCACTGAGGGTGCCATTCTAATCTGCAAAGCCTAGGTTCACTAAATGCACGTTATTCAAACAAAACCACAACAGTGCATGCTCGAGACGTCGAGGCAACACTGAGAGGGGTGACACAGTCCGGCTGTCACCCCTCTCTTTCTTGTTTATTTTTGTTCTGTTTCCTGATTACTTAAATTAATTCCTCAAACTTAGAAAAAAACTTCTTCTGCGTTTACTTCTTGAGTCCTCAATCTAACAAAAAGTTAAAGCACCGAAGTAGCAAACACAACTGACGCTCTACGCTGACGATTTCTAAGTTGTTTAGGAAGTGGAGGACTTTTGTGTACCAAAACTCAAAAAAATTCGCGCTCGCTCCGCTCGCGCCTTTCACATTACGGTGGTTTTTCTAATTTCTTTAGGTATTATTGAGTCCCAAAAATCAAAAATTTCGCGCTCGCTAAGCTCGCGGCTTTTCCACTTTACGCCTGTTTATTTTAAACTCTTTAAGGGACTTTACTGTCGTAAAACTCAAAAATTTCGCGCTCGCTTCGCTCGCGACTTTTCCACTTTGCGCCTCTTTCTTTTAAACTCTTTAAGGGACTTTACTGTTCTAAAACTCAAAAATTTCGCGCTCGCTACGCTCGCGGCTTTTTCACTGAACACTGGTTTTTTAGAAACATGTTTGTCTCAAAACTCAAATGACACGGGATCGCTTCGCTAGGGCTTTATAAGTTTGCAGTGATCTGTCTCCGGTTTCTTTATGTTAAACCTAGCAAAAAGCACCATGAATGATTTCTACACGATTTTTAAGTACTTTAATTTACAATTTTAGCCCGTGATTATATTTTGTCGTTTTTTTTGTGGGGGGGGGGGAGGGACGGGGGTGCTCAATAGGTAGTACGCCCCGGGTGCCACCCGATGCTACGCCGCCACTGTGCATTTTAATAGGTTCCTAAATGATATGACATTACCTTAGGACATGGTGACCCCGCCGTTGATATAGCCTGTTCATTAATTAGTCTAAATGCTTTACACAAACGTTAAACACTACTACTCGAGCGTACGTTACACATCCGAATTTGTGTTTTGACTTAACAATGTACTATGACTTGAATTTAATTAAGACACTTTTAGGTATCATGTTGATTTTTAAATTACCAACTAATGGTTGCCTGTTATGACCAGACTATAACTGAAAACTATAACATGTTATCACCGATGTTGTTGCAACTGTCCTTAATTGGAAATAAATTACTACCGCAAATTAATGAAAAACAAATTTAAATAAACATCTCGTTTATTTCGATATTATTACACTTAATTATTATGTCAAAGTAAAAAAAAAAAACAAGTTATTGTGTACATTGTTTTCGTAATGTTATAATATTAATATATTTACAAAAAATACTGCCACATCTACTAAACTTAATCTATGTTCATATCAATTAATCCATTAATACACTTCATCATTCACACATTTTGGACCTGGTTCAAGATGTCATTAATTTAAAGGTCAATAAATTATATCATTCAGATCGAAACAGAACATATCTCAACATAGTATAACAGAACATACAAAATTAATATTTTCTTGCTTAAACTGGAGATTTCTCCTGAAGCGGCACTTCTTCAGGCGTGGTTCCGTTTGCACTGACGGGTGTTCGGTCATTTGCATTTCTTGGAGTTGAACTAAAACGATTTTTAATAGAGCTCCAATTTTTCTTAATTGTTATTCCCGCTACTACGACAACCATTCCAGCTACAATCATTCCAATCAAGCTTTTGTCAACACCTCCAGTTTTTGTTCCTGTAGTTGTTGCTCCGACCACTTCACTTTCTGATTTGACAGTAGCTTCACTAGTAGCCTCTGCATTTGTTGTCTTTGATTCTTCCGATGCTTTAATAATCGCAGAACGAAGTGAAAAATCTCCTGCTGAGTTAGTCGAGTCATTTGTAGCCAACGTAGCAGTTTCAGTAGTTTCTACATTAACTACTGGAGGCACTTCTTCTTCTTTTTTTGAAACAGTAGCTTCTTCAGTTTTAGGCGTAGAGCTTAAAATCGGGTCTTCTCCGTCTTCATCACCCGATACCAGAGCAATTAATCCTGGTAGAGCGATATCTCCGAATGTGTCTTGTGGTGCTTCTGAGCATTCAACTGCTTTAGTGTTGCACGATTCTGTACATACAGTTTCTAAAGTTTCTTTTAAAGTAGCACACAAATCATCCACTAGATTTGCAGCATCCTTTGGCAATGTGATTGAGCGCAGAGCTTTGAAGTTAGAGAAGGATTCCGGTTTAAGGCCCTGAAAATAAAGATAATTATATTTAATTATATTTTTAATTATATTTCGGATCAAATCAGCAGGTTTTAATAATAATGTTATTTATGTCATAATCTTTCAGCTATTGCCTAAACATGCTGCCATAACTGTCAAAAGATTAAATTATTCGGAATATTTATTATATTGTATGACTTACCGTTCTCATATCGTTACCCCCCAGATCAAGTTCTTCTAACTTCGTTAAACCAAAGGCGTTTTTCAAATCTTGAGGATACTCCAGTAAACGGTTGTTTCCTAGTTTCAAACTTGTTAGTTCAGGTAGTTCACTTATGGACTGAAAAGATAAAGGAATGTATTAAAGCACAGTAACTACACACTTATGCATCATTAAGTATTGGCAACGGTATGATGTTTGTTAAAATAAACATTTTTTTTTGTCCATGCCGCAAGTTTAAATCATGAGAGCTAAATTTTGATGAGTTTTTTTAGACTACTTCAATATTTACTTCTAAGCGGACATGATCAGTTAATGCAAAATCCCCGCTTTTCTGTCTTAAGGAGGCGTATGTCCACATTACGCATGTGTGCAAAAGTTTACTACTTACACCAGAAATGATTTCCATGATTTCGTTGTTGTCAACATTCAATATCTTTAAGTTCTTCAAATCAGAGATGTCTTTTGGTATTTCAGTTAGCTTGTTATTCTGTAACTTCAACTCCGTTGTTTTGGGATCCAGAGGCTTTGGCAGTTCTGTTAACTCGTACCCAGAACAATCAACAATATATTTGTTTGTGTCCCCTTCGATATTGCAAACGCATGGTGTAGGACACACGTGCTCAGCTTCAGCAGCGGGTGCGCTATCTATGAATGAATTTAGTTGCACGTCTTGAAGTAATGGCGCCGGTGCTACAGTTGTCCCTTCAAGTGGCTCATCTATGACGCCTGCTCCACTGCCCTCTATTAGATTCCCATCAGATTCCGACTGCTTCTCAGGTGGGAACTGATTGTCATTTTCAACGGCAATAGGTAAATCATCATCGCTTTGAGCCACTGCAGTTCTGGAAATTGATATTAATATAGGTAATAACATGTGACTTTATCGGATTTATCGTGACCAGGTGACGCAAAATTCTTATAAATAAGTAGATGATAAAAATTGCGATAACTATATGTACTACAAGGGCGTAGCTAGCGCAATGTCTTAAATTTGATTGATAGAATGAACATTAACGAGATTCATGAAGCAAATGGGGCCACTGAGATATACCTGAGATACACCATAGCTTAAATTACTTTCAACTTTTTCTAAATTACATGAATACTATTTGACACACCTGAGAGTTTTAGGGTCATAAACGTAATCGCCATGACAGTGTTCAGCTTTTATGTAAGCATACACTTACAAGGTAAAATTCACGTAATATTTTTCTGAGAATTGGGAAGTCCTAATTTCAAATCGACGATGATTGAAATTGAGAATAACTTAAACTATTGTAGATTAATGTAGATTATAAAATAAAATCAAAACAGTGACCATTAATAAATTAATACATAGGTACCATGTTATAAGCAATATTATTTCGCAAGTATGAATGTGGTAACACTAACAATACAATATAGCGTTATGCCTACATTTTGCTTGTGCAGTCACGTATGTACATAATTGATCCTACATAGTATAAACCATGTGAACAAAATCCACTGGCTGCGAATAAAATAAATAGTAATTTGCTGTACTTACGCAAATAGTGCCAACAATAGCATGAAAATATGTTTGGGCGTCATGGTCACTCCCAAAAGCGCACACTGCTATGTACAGATTTTCCAACTGGCTTCAGGAGTTACCTGTCGTGGCACAAGTACCAGCGTAGCGTACAGCGCATAACTCACTGACACTTATAACTATTATCACTCAATGATAAGATTACTAACGGCATGGCAGCTTATCGCAAATCAACCACGATAACGACGCTCTGCATAAACGAGAAAATATTAGGTGGCCGATTTTCAATAACACCTTCGACTGACAAAAGCAAGCATGTATGAGGTCTTATTTGCACAGATATATTATGTGTAAACGATCGCGCTCGATACGCCACGACGGACTTCATTAACTGCCAGTTGCTAATTTTACGAACTCACAAAACCGTCCATGTTAATGATTTTCGAATTTTAGTTGATTTGACACCACAATTTGCTCTGCAGTCCTTTGCACATAAGTCAATTTAAATGTAATGATTCACCACAATTACGCTGAACCACATGCAAAAAATGATCGAAGTTCACAAGAAAAAGCACACGGACACTGTGTTATCTCTCCATCACTGATGTAACTGGTACTTTGCTGACGCTTCATGTCTATAAATTGCTGTATTCTGTAAAGTTTAACGTTACACAACACAGCTGTTTGATTTTAGTTGTGCGATGTGCAAACCGCAAGTTTCAAGTATGACAAGTTTCGTGTGTTGGTTTGGTAGGTAATTACCCCATGATTTAAATCGTCATTGTTCTGGTTGAGTTAGGTAAACAAAGCTAATACCAACATGTTCAATGCATATTTTACGATGTGGTCAAGGTTGTACATCCGTTAATAGATTGCTCTACTTCTGCTCATCCAGACGAGGTACTAAGTAGTATGTACCTGCTACTAAAAACAGACAATTAAGGTACCTATCCCACTTTTGTCAGTAAATAAAGACAGTTTCAATCGACATCTACATCACGAGGGTGCTCCTAGATTTTAAGGGATTCTAGAACAGGGGTTTTAGAATAAAGGAGAACAAGATAAAGACATAAAGGAGGCAACTTAGGTAATTGGCAAGTGTGAAATATAGTGGTGTACTTCACTCATAGAATGTGTACGCTTATTTTGGTCACCTGTCAAGGAATGGTGGTACCCAGTCTTAAGTATATTGGCAACACAAATATGGTCCAATGCACTGGTAACCTAATTGTATTGAAATTCTTTTCTAATGCTTATTTAGTTCTGCTATAATTAGACCGTTGGTCCAGTTTGAATAACTTGTATCATTAATCTGATGAGCGGTGCAGTTTGTTCATGTTAGTTCCGTTCTTGCAGCACATGTAATTGGAACCTATTATATAAATGATTATGAATTATTTTTATAGAACTGGAAGAAAAAACCTAAGTATAGACCTTAGCGTAGGAAGCCAACGACTTATTAAATTCGTTCTACGCAAACAAAAAGCTTTGGGGAGCAATATTACCAAATTAAATTTGCAACGTGAATTCAAAATACAAGATTACAATTCCCAAAATTTTATTTAAGTAGTTATCAAACAGAAGTTGTTTTAAAGTACACCAAAAATATAGGCTAATTGAGAATCTCGTTCGCTTTGGGAAGTCGGTTTAGAAGACTCTGTTCCATAAATATTGAGTTGGTGGTACTTATAAGTATTTTTTCCCCTTTGACGTTCACTGACGTGGTTAAAAAAACGTTCCTGGATTCTGTCCAATGGCTCCATTGGCCAACAGATTGTAAGAATCGTTTGTTTTATTTGTTCAGTACTGCAACGGGGGTGACCTGGCGGACTATTTGCAAGCGAACCGTCTGCTCAGTGAAAGCACCATCCGGCTGTTCCTGAGGCAACTGGCCGAGGCGATGCGAGCCATCCACGCGAAGGGCATCGTGCACCGGGACCTCAAGCCACAGAATATCCTGCTCACCCACAACGTAGCACCGCCACGCACGCCGCACGCTTCTGAAATAACACTCAAAATCGGTTCGTATCCCTCTTACTAAAAATGTAGAGATACTATTGAAGAACAACATGACCGTAATTGATCATCAAACTGCAGTAATAATATCTACTCTATTTCTGAAAGAAATTGTATACGGAACCCATGAAGCAATACCTGTAAAATATCTAGGTATAGATTTTCCTAATACAGAGCATATTAATTCATAACATTGCGTAAGCCTAGGGCTGCCATTTCGAATTTCGCGAAACCCGGACAAATATTAAAAAAACCCGGACATTTGGCGTAAATCGCATTTTTACCCCGGACGAGTTCGATTTTTTTTTTAACAAAACAAGACCTAGTTTTTAATATTACTATTACTACTATTATATACTTAAATTCAATGAGGTGCTTCCTTACATGTAAAGTCAGGGCCAATATCTATGACTTAATATTTCGAAGGTCATAAATAAGAAAGCTCATATGGAAACTAGGAGTTAGCTTCTTGTTAGTAATAGGACTTAAAACGGCGCTACCTATTTGATAGGTTACTTGATGGTGATTAGGCACTAAAGCACCTGAACTTGTATAATAAAAAAAATCCGCAAAGTGAAGAAGCCGCGAGCGAAGCGAGCGCAACATTTTTTGAATATTGGGATATTAAAGTAGCTAAACGTAAAAAGAGACAGTGTCAAGAAAGGAAGCCGCGAGCGAAGCGAGCGCGAAATTTTTGAGTTTTGAGACACTTCGACTTCTGCAGTCTGTGTGTCGATTGTAATTCAACTCGTAAGAAAAATGTCCGGGTTTTCCCCGGACACTTCTTGAAACCCCGCCCGGACGTCCCCCGGACGGCCTCCAAACGAGGACAAATCCGGGGAAACCCGGACGGATGGCAGCCCTACGTAAGCCACTTCCTACACTTGTCTGCAGTGTATGAAATAATTTATCACTATCATGCGGATATGATAACGATCAAGAAGTCGCGGACGTTCTTCTTGAAATATTTTCATGACTAATACATTATCTATAACAAATCCCATTTTCACAATAACCCTTATTTATGATTTACATTCTAAATTCAAAATAAACAACCTACATCTAGCTGATAATTATGTTATATTAATATAGTTTTTTTCTCGTGCAGCTGACTTTGGCTTCGCAAGGTTCCTCGAAGAAGGAAACATGGCCGTTACGCTTTGCGGGTCACCGATGTATATGGTAATATGACTTATATAATAGATTATTGTAGCTATTTTTTTTCAAGGACATTTTATAAAATTGTTTCTATTAAACATTAACATGAGTGTATGAAAATGTATTACTAGATCATTTTTTACGCGGCTAAATGTTTGAAGTTTTGCATATGATGATGAAAATGCTAATACGTGGTGTGAAACTGAATAATATAAACAGTAAAAATATTTCAGGCACCAGAAGTGATAATGTCACTGAAGTATGACGCTAAGGCAGACCTGTGGAGCCTGGGCACCATCGTGTACCAGTGCTTAACGGGCAAAGCACCCTTCCAGGCCACCACACCACACGAACTGAAGGCTTTCTACGAGAACAGCGTTGACTTGCAACCCAAGTAAGTATCAACCATGGAGCTTGACAATGAAGCAGGAGGGACGTCA